>NW_014578746.1:50623-54266 GCF_000485595.1 Priapulus caudatus
AACAGTAGCAGTAGAAGTAGTAATAATAGTAGTAGTAGTAGTAGTAGTAGTAGTAGTAGTAGTAGCAGCCGCAGCAGCACCAGCAGCAGCACTAGCAGCAGCAGCAGCAGCAGCAGCAGCAACAACACTCACACCACCACCAGCAGCAGCAGCAGCAGTAGCAGCAGCAGCAGCAGCAGCAGCAGCAGCAGCAGCAGCAGCAGCAGTAGCAGTAACAGTAGCAGTAGAAGTAGTAATAATAGTAGTAGTAGTAGTAGTAGTAGTAGTAGTAGTAGTAGCAGCCGCAGCAGCAGCAGCAGCAGCAGCAGCAGCACAGTAGTAGCACAGTAGTAGCACAGTAGTAGTAGCAGCAGCAGCAGCACAGTAGTAGTAGCAGCAGCAGCAGCAGCAGCAGCAGCAGCAGCAGCAGCAGCAGCAGCAGCAGTAGCAGTAACAGTAGCAGTAGAAGTAGTAATAATAGTAGTAGTAGTAGTAGTAGTAGTAGTAGTAGCAGCCGCAGCAGCACCAGCAGCAGCACTAGCAGCAGCAGCAGCAGCAGCAGCAGCAGCAACAACAACACTCACACCACCACCAGCAGCAGCAGCAGCAGTAGCAGCAGCAGCAGCAGCAGCAGCAGCAGCAGCAGCATCAGGTACACAGGTATGTCGCTCGCACCTCCATGCTCACGCTACTACCGTACCTGCGCTCGTCGCCGCATCGTCGTCGGGGTCATCGGCCGGTCAGCAATCTCCAGTGGTCAGTGACGGCGAAAGGCGGCCGTCGCTCACGTGTCGGTCGTCGGCGACGCAACTGTCCGTCTGTCACTCACTCGCCGCAGAAATGTTTACCCTCGCTGGTCGGCTGCTGTTCGTCACGGCCGCTCCCGCTGATTGGCCGCGCCCCCCACCCGATAGCCTATCAGCAATCGGAAGCCGAAGATCGGCCGCAAAGCGGCGCCACCGTGCAGTCTAGGAGTGACGTCACGTCGCGTGAAAATCTAACGGAACTGTAAATAACGTGCTGGAAATACGACAGCGTTGTTATCGAGTGGTACCCTAGTTTCTCTACGTTCTTATACGCAGTGAAGAAGACATGGCATAGATAATTGAATAATTTCATCGGATCTCTATAGTACACAGAAAATTAACAGTTTATCTCAGTTATAGATCCATAATAAGTTATAATTACGTACTTTACCAAGTACTAGATAAATACCAAAATACTAAATACTTACTTAATTTTTTACTAATTAATTACTACTAAGTAATTAGAACTTATTATGAATCTAACTGAGATGAAATTATTTTTATGGTGTAGATAGTTCATTTCGGGTATTAGCAGGTAAAGCTTGCCTCGGGGCCTCGGTTCCCGCGTCCACGTGTAAAACCCCCGTATGATGAATAGGACGCGGGATTTAATCTAACTGGAGATGGAAGACGGACGACACACGTGCAGCAATAATTACACACGTACATGGTCAGCTCAATAGCGCTCGCCAGATTACGGCGAGGGGGGAGGGGAATGTGACAAGGGGAGGGGAATGTACTTCGTTAGAATGAGTTAGTGAGACAATTGAAGTCTTCAGTCATGTCATCTTCATTGCAACGTCGTCTGGTGATGCAGCGTTGGCAACACACGAAGCTTGCATGCAAAATGCATGAAAGGAAATGTATAGTTAGAATGAGTTAGTGAGACAATTCAGTCTCAGCCCGTCGTGCAAGTTATTCTGATCGTCTTTGAACTTGAATCATCTTAAATAATTATTATGAGAACGAACTTAAGTATCAACATTGCGACATCGTCTGGTGATAGAGTTTCCGGGAACAATACGAAGGTTGCATGCAAAGTGCATGAAAGGAAATGTATAGTTAGAATGAGTTAGTGAGACAATTCAAGTCTTCAGCCGTGCGTGCAAGTTATTCTTGATTCGTCTTTGAACTTGAATCATCTTATAAATTATTATAAGACGAATTAAGTTATCAACATTGCGACATCGTTGGATGATAGAGTTTCCGGGAACAATACGAAGTGGTGAATGCGCAAGTGATGAAAGAAATGTATAGTTAGAAGAGTTAGTGAGACAATTCAGTCTTCAGCCGTGCGTGCAAGAGTATTCTTTATTCGTACTTTTGGACTTGAATCATCTTATAAATTATTATGAGACGAATTAAGTTATCAACATTGCGCACTCGTCGGATGATTATGAGTTTCGCGAGAACAATACGAAAGTGAATGCCAAAGCTGCCATGGAAAGAAAAGTATAGTTAGAATGAGTTTAGTGAGACAATTCAAGTCTTCAGCCGTGCGTGTTATTGTTGCGTCTTATAAATTACTATGCATGATAGAGTCTCCGGGAACAATACGAAGGTTGCGTGCGATTGCACGAAAATAGAAAACGTGTAATTACGCCACGGCAATATTTAAAAAAAGATTAGAACATCACTCGTATTATATATATATATTATAATATATATAATATATATATTGCATGTATCATGTATGAATACTCACTGAGATCAGAAGCTAGAGACAGACACGTGCGTGCGAGCGAGGGTAGAGGAAATTCATTGTCGGAGCGGATAAATCAGACTTGACATGCCGTGATTTACTTACAGGACCCGTACAGCTTCATACTTAGCCATCAAATAGATTTCGCTCGCATGTCTATCTGCTAACGAAACGTTCTAAAAATCTAGCGGCGCGCGTAACAAACGGATGATGATAGCTTATCGATTTTCTAACATCTCCGGATGTCTAGGTATAACAGTAATAATAATAATAATTTGTTCGAGGGCAGGCGTTCGCCTAGCTATGCCAGTATTGGGTTCACAATAATATATACCATATACTATATTACACACACCTAATATAGACATATAGAATCTACTTATATTATTTCTTATGGGTAGTATGCCACTCTAAACTCGAGTTCGGCTGATTACAAACGGTCGCTTAGGCCAACGCTGAATGACGCGCCTGCGTTTTCACCGGCAATTGATTTCTCATCGGTAATTTTGGCCCACGACTCTGCATAATTTTTGTCAATGTTCGCCGCGAGACATTCTGAGATTTGATGGCCAATACTAATTGCGCGAGGCGTACGTCCAGCCGAATAGTAATTGGAGAGTAATTGTATGCGTGTGAACGCAATTTCCGTGCGCATCCTATACGCTAGCCAATAAAGTTCCTACAAGACTGTTCATTAGACTCAACGCGAATGTTTTTTGCCGAGGGACGATTCGAGGTGATGGAATTATATTTCTCGCAGGGGAGAGATGAGCGGTGTGAAATCTCGTGTCGTGAGAGACTGTCTGATCCAGTACATATTTTTTTTGTTTACTGAGATATTTTTGAACCATAAAACCTGCGGTGTCAAAAGTTTTGATAACGCCTAGATGAATTGCTTGAATACGTCACGTGATACAGGTGCGTCACCTAGTATGCTGATTTTAATACATTATAAGTGCACTATGAAATAGAACATCATGCCAATCTTGCACATTCGTACAGGATATGTGTCGTGCTATTTTAAATGTTCAAAATACCTAAGTCACACTTGAATTATTCATAGATATATATTATAGTTCATTTTTGTTTGAAAATATATTGTTACAGGAACATATAACATAGTAGTGTATATAGGAAGCCTAGCTTTAGGAGGGAT
>NW_014578746.1:55777-60464 GCF_000485595.1 Priapulus caudatus
CTCTCCTCCTCTCTCTCTCTCTCTCTCTCTCTCTCTCTCTCTCTCTCTCTCTCTCTCTCTCTCTCTCTCTCTCTCTCTCGCTCTCTCTCTCTCTCTCGGTAACCTATATTATGCAGTTGCCTTCAAGGCCGTACTGCACGCCTGAAACGGTGCTCGCTCATGCGCAATATCTCCCAAGAAGAAGAAAATTTTGAAAAGATTATGCATTTAAGATAGAGAGGAGGTATTCTAGCATAGATTTATATGATATATTATAGTATAGATGATGATATATATGATATATATATAGTATAGATTTAGATTTCATCAGTAGATCTCTCTTAAGAAATAGGAGGAAGATCGTTGAACTTGTGTTTATGATTAGTAGAGCGCCCTAGCTTGTAGGGTGCAAAACTCCCATTTCATCAACTCCCTTCCATCTCCTTGACCTCCGATATCCCTCGCTCAGCCTCCTTTTTTGTTAACGCCCCTCAGCTATCTTCCCTGCCGCCTTTCTACAGGCTCCCCCCCTCTCTCTCTCTCGGTAACCTATATTATGCAGTTGCCTTCAGTCCGTACTGCACGCCTGAAACGGTGCTCGCGCATGCGTAAAATCTCCCCCCAAAAATAGGATTTTGAAAAGATTATGCATTTAAAATAGAGAGGAAGTATTCCAACATAGATTTATATGACAACATTCCATCAGTAGACTTTTCAAAAGAAATAGAACGAAGATATTTCATGTGAGGTGCCCGCTGCATATACCATTCAGACTAATTCAGTACAGAATCTGGCTACGTTAGTATGTAAGCGCATGCGAAATATCTCACCAGAAGAGTTCTATTTTGTAAAGAATATATGTTTAAAATGGTTAAGGGGTACCTCAGCATAGATTTATGTAATTAATTTTTATCAGTAGACCTGTTTTTATGATTAGGAGAGCGCCCTAGCTTGTAGGATGCAAAACTCCTACTTCATCCACTCCCGTCCTTCCCATTGACCTCCGATGTCCCTCGCTCAGTCTCATTTTTGGTACCGCCCCTCAGCTGTCTTCCCTGCCGCCTTTCCACAGTCTACCACCTCTCTCTCTCTCTCTCTCTCGGTAACCTCTATTATGCAGTTGCCTTCAGTCCGTACTGCACGCCTGAAACGGTGCTCGCGCATGCGCAATATCTCCCAAGAACAAAAAAATGTTAAGAAAATTATGCATTTAAGATAGAGAGGAGGTATTCTAGCATAGATTTATATGAGAACATTCCATCAGTAGACTTCTCTTAAGAAATAGGACGAAGATCTTGCAGGTGAGGTGCCCGCTACATATACCATTCAGTACAGAATCTGGCTACGTCAGTATGTAAGCGCATGCGAAATATCTCACCAGAAGAGTTATATTTTGTAAAGAATATACATTTAAAATAGTTAAGAGGTATCTCAGCATAGATTTATGTAATAAATTTTTATCAGTAATAATGTGTTTATGATTAGGAGAGCGCCCTAGCTTGTAGGGTGCAAAACTCCTACTTCGTCCACTCCCTTCTTTCCCCTTGACCTCCGATGTCCCTCGCTCAGCCTCCTTTTTTCGTAACGCCCCTCAGCTATCTTTCCTGCCATCTTTCCACAGTCTCTCACCCTCTTTCTCTCTCTCTCTCTCTCTCTCTCTCTCTCTCTCTCTCTCTCTCTCTCTCTCTCGGTAACCTATATTATGCAGTTGCCTTCAGGCCGTACTGCACGCCTGAAACGGTGCTCGCTCATGCGCAATATCTCCCAAGAAGAAGAAAATTTTGAAAAGATTATGCATTTAAGATAGAGAGGAGGTATTCTAGCATAGATTTATATGATAAATTGCCGGAGCGGATAAATCAGACTTGACATGCGTGATACCTTACAGGCCCGTACAGCTTCATTACTTATAGCCATCAAATAAATTTCCTCGCATGTTCTATCTGCTACAGAAACGTTCTAAAATGCTAGCGGCGCCGCTAACAGACGATGATGATAGTTATCGATTTGACATCTCGGGTGTTCTAGGTATAACAGTAATAATAATAATAATTTTATCGAGGGCATGCGTTGGCCTTAGCTTATGCTATATCGGGTTCCACGAATACGTATTCATGGTTCCATGCTTAGCTAAATACGTGCGAGGGTCGCTACTGCTCTCGCCTAAACAGCAGAAAAATATTCAAAGGAAGGCTTCTTATAGAAACGAAATAGTGCGACAGACAAAACAATTTGCGGAAGGCTACTGTTATATGCATAGAAATATATAGAAACACATATATATATACATATATATACACACACCTATATAGACATATAGAATCTACTTATATTATTTCTATGGTTGTATGCCACCTCTATAACTCGAGTTTGACTAATTACAAACGGTCGCTAGGCAACGCGAATGACGCCGCTGCTGTCTTCACCGGCAGTGATTGTCATCGGTATTTTGCCAACGACTCGATAATTTTTGTCAATGTTCGCCGCGAGACATTCTGAGATTTGATGGCCAGCTATTGCGCGAGGCGTACGTTCCCAGGATAGTATTGAGAGTAATTGTATGGTGTGACGCAATTTCCGTCGCATCCTATACGTGCCAATAAAGTCCTACAGACTGTTCATTAGACTCAACGCGAATGTTTCTTGCAGGAGGGACGTTCGAGGCGGTGGAATTTATTTCTCGCAAGGGAGAGATGAGGTGTGAAATCTCGTTTCGTTTGAGAGATGTCTGATCCAGTACATATTTTACTGAGATATTTTTGAACCATAATAACCCTGCGGGTCAAAAGTTTGATAACGCCTAGATGAATTGCTGAATACGTCACGTTGGATACATCGTCACCTAGTAGCTGATTTAAACATTATAAGTGCACTATGAAATAGAACATCATGGCAATCTGCCATTCGTACAGGATATGTGTCGTGCTTTTAAATGTCAAAATAACCTAGTCACACTTGAATATATCATAGATCTATTTATATTCTATTTGTTGAAAATAAATTGTTATCAGGAGACATATAACATAGTAGTGTTTATAGGAAAGCGCCTTAGCCTTTAGGGAGGGGAAATCCAACTTCCTCCCTTCCGTCCTACTCATGCCTCCCCTGTCCCTCGATCAGCCGCCTTATTTTTCTACCGCCCCCAGCTATCTTCCCTACGGCCTTGCTGCAGCCTCCCACCCTTCCCTCCCTCAACAAGCTATATTATGCCGTTATCTTCAGTCCGGAATGCAGGCCGGAAACGGTGCTCGCGCATGCGCAATATCTTCCGAGAGGAAGAATATTTTGTGAAAATCAAGTGTTTTTTTTAAATGAGAGGAGGTATTCCAGCAGAGATTTATATGATAATAGTATAGCAGTAGACCTGGAGAGGAGGTATTCTAGCATAAATTTATGTGATAACATTCCATCCGTAGACCTCTCATAAGAAATAGATCGAAGCTATTGCATGTGAGGTGCCCGCTGCATATACCATTCAGTACAGAATCTGGCTACGTTAGTATGTAAGCGCATGCGAAATCTCTCACCAGAAGAGTTATATTTTGTGATGAATATACATTTAAAACAGTTAGGGGGTATCTCGGCATAGATTTATGTAATTAATTTTCATCAGTAAACCCGTGTTTATGATTAGGAGAGCGCCCTAGCTTGTAGGGTGCAACACTCCAACTTTATCCACTCCCGTCCTTCCCATTGGTATCCGATGTCCCTCGCTCAGCCTCCTCTTTTGGTACCTCCCCTCAGCTATCTTCCCTGCCGTCTTTCCACAGTCTTCCACCACTCTCTCGCTCTCTCTCTCTCTTTCTCTATCTCTCTCTCTCTCTCTCTCTTTCTCTATCTCTCTCTCTCTCTCTCTCGGTAACCTACATTATGCAGTTGCCTTCAGTTCGTACTGCACGCCTGAAACGATGCTCGCGCATGCGCAATATCTCCCAAGAAAAAAATAATTTTGAGAAGATTATGCATTTAAGATAGAGAGGAGGTATTCTAGCATAGATTTATATAATAACATTCTATCAGTAGACCTCTCATAAAAAATAGGACAAAGATCTTGCATGTAAATTGCCCGCTGCATATACCATTCAGTACAGATTCTGGCTGCGTTAATAGGTAAGCGCATGCGAAATATCTCACCAGAAGAGTTATATTTTATGAGGAATATACATTTAAAATGGTTAAGGGGTACCTCAGCATAGATTTAGTAATTAATTTTTATCAGTAATAATGTGTTTATGATTAGGAGAGCGCCCTAGCTTGTAGGGTGCAAAACTCCTACTTCGTCCACTCCCTTCTTTCCCCTTGACCTCCGATGTCCCTCGCTCAGCCTCCTTTTTTCGTAACGCCCCTCAGCTATCTTTCCTGCCATCTTTCCACAGTCTCTCACCCTCTTTCTCTCTCTCTCTCTCTCTCTCTCTCTCTCTCTCTCTCTCTCTCTCTCTCTCTCGGTAACCTATATTATGCAGTTGCCTTCAGTCCGTACTGCACGCCTGAAACGGAGCTCGCACATGCGCAATATCTCCCAAGAAGAAGAACATTTTGAGAAGATTATGCATTTAAGATAGAGAGGGGATATGCTAGCATAGATTTATATGATAACATTCTATCAGTAGACCTCTCATAAGAAATATGACGAAGATCTTGCATGTAAGGTGCCACTGCATATACCAGTCAGTACAGAATTTGGCTACGTTAGTATGTAAGCGCATGA
>NW_014578746.1:60630-62504 GCF_000485595.1 Priapulus caudatus
ATATATACCATTTATGATATATATATATATATATATATCCTGATATATATATTATATTTGCGTATATTCTACATATATATATACGTATATCTATTTAGAAACACGGACAAGTGCACGGAGCTAGTGAATGGTATATATTCACGAATTGATGTTGATATTGGCAGCAGTGGTCGTACGCACACAAGCAACCACTTGATCCATGCACTACAGATAAACGCCACCAGCAGACGATCTCCCGCTAACCGGCAGCCATTTTGTTTACACGTGATAAACGTCTATCTCTACCCGCTTCCGCCCCGCATACAGCAACTTTATAACATGTGTATAATGCTCGCTCTATTACTAGATTAGCTACTGCGGGTTGCTGCATATACTGGATACAAATCCGCAGTACAAATCATGTGTGTAGTTCTATAATGCTCGCTCGTATGCCAGTACGTTCATAGATTAGCTACAAAGAACGGCAGTTTGCTGCATGCATATATACATACATAATATATATATACTACGTATATATCTTTCTATACAAACTACAGACAAGCTACTGATCAGCTACACAGACCAGCTACAGACCGTACACAGTATGTGTGTAATTCTATACTAGATAGCGACGTTACTAGATAACGGCGGTTTGCAATATCCTGGATAGAAATCCACTACCAGCTATACGGACCAGCTACAGACCAGCTACAGACTAGCTACAGACCAGCTACAGACCAGCTATACGGACCAGCTACAGACCAGCTACAAACCAGCTACAAAATAGCATGTGAACAGCTACAGACCAGCTACAGACCAGCTATACGGACCAGCTACAGACCAGCTATACAGATTAACTACAGATCATCTGGACACCGCGGTAGTGGACACAGCATTAACACCCGCGCTGCGCAGTGATGGCGAGCAGGGAGGACGGACCAGCTACGGGGCCACCATGGCTTCACATCAACACGCCCCTGGTAGAGAGTACGCCACTGTCTCTGCTCGCACGCAGACCCATCTACCTGAAGATGGAGACGGCGCAGCCCACAGCCAGCTTCAAGATCAGAGGCGTCGGTCATCTGTGTCAGAAGGTCAAGGTCATTTATATCATTTCTCGACTCCGTAGTGTTGGCATATATATTGTTACTGTCAGCGTATTTTACTATATATTTACTAACAGCCTAGGATCTGTTTATTGCCAGGTTAGCTACTAATATTGCTATACCTATATGTCGCTAGCCTGCCCACGTTGTCGACTTGCTTATAACGCTAGGCCTTATATTCGTTGACCTTATTTAGTGTCTACTTTCACCAGAGAGTTAGCCTTCCTGCTAGTTTTTGCGAGATTTGTTGCGAGTTAGAGCAAATTAATAGAGCATTAGTCTCTCTAGAACTAAAATACAATTCACTGGGGCAATAATAATTCAAGGCTAAACAACCTATCAATATAATTTAGAATAATATAATGTCATATCGTATGCATGTGCACGTCCAACGAGTTATGTCTGTTTTTTTCCACGTTTAGGCGGTGAAGCGCGGGTGTCGCCATCTGGTGTGCTCGTCGGGCGGTAACGCTGGATTGGCAGCAGCCTACAGTGGTATTATGAATATCGTGCAGTATATTTCACGTTACGTCGTACCGATCAGTAAAGGAATGAGATACGAATAATTACCATCGCGTTAATATGACGTTTATAATGGCTTTACATACTGAACGTGTAGTGCAATCTCAGAGTGCTTAAGTCAATGTGATATCACATCTGATATACTAGCTCGGAACGTAATTAACCTCATCGTAACGTCACGACGGCGGGTTTTCTCTCTCTCTCGCTCTCTCTCTCTCTCTCTCTCTCTCTCTCTCTCTCTCTCTCTCTCTCTCTTTCTTCATATAT
>NW_014578746.1:63901-65762 GCF_000485595.1 Priapulus caudatus
AATCGGTGCTCGCTCATGCGCAATATCTCCCAAGAAGAAGAAAATTTTGAGAAGATTATGCATTTAAGATAGAGAGGAGGTATTCTCGCATAGATTCATATGATAACATTCCATCAGTAGAAATCTCTTACGAAATAGGACGAAGATCTTGCATATAAGGTGCCCGCTGCATATATGAGTCAGTACACAATCTGGCTACGTTAGTATGTAAGCGCATGCGAAATATCTCACCAGAATAGTTATATTTTGTGAAGAGTATACATTTAAAATAGTTAGGGGGTATCTCAGCATAGATTTATGTAATTAATATTCATTGGTAAACCTGTGTTTATGATTAGTAGAGCGCCCTAGCTTATAGGGTGCAAAACTCCCATTTCATCAACTCCCTTCCATCCCCTTGACATTGAGCCTTCTTTTTTGGTAACGCCCCTCAGCTATCTTCCCTGCCGCCTTTCTACAGGCTCCCCCCCCCTCTCTCTCTCTCTCTCTCGGTAACCTATATTATGCAGTTGCTTTCAGTCCGTACTGCACGCCTGAAACGGTGCTCGCGCATGCGCACTATTTCCCAAGAAAAACACGATTTTGAGAAGATTATGCATTTAAGATAGAGAGGAGGTATTCTAGCATAGATTTATATGATAACATTCCATCAGTAGACCTCTCTTAAGAAATAGGACGAAGATCTTGCATGTAATGTGCCCGCTGCATAGACCATTCAGTACAGAATCTGGCTACGTCAGTATGTAAACGCATAAGAAATATCTCACCAGAAAAGTTATATTTTGTAAGGAATATACATTTAAAATGGTTAGGTGGTACCTCAGCATAGATTTATGTAATTAATTTTCATAAGTAAACCCGTGTTTATGATTAGGAGAGCGCTCTAGCTTGTAGGGTGTAACACTCTAACTTCATCCACTCCCTTCCTTCCCCTTGACCTCCGATGTCCCTCGCCCACCCTCCTTTTTTTCTCCAGCCCCTCAGCTATCTTTCCTGCCGCCTTCTATCAGTCTTCCACCACTCTCTCTCTCTCTCTCGTTCTCTCTCTCTCTTTCTCTCTCTCTCTCGGTAACCTATATTATGCAGTTGCCTTCAGTCGGTACTGCACGCCTGAAACGATGCTCGCGCATGCGCAATATCTCCCAAGAAGAAGACAATTTTGAGAAGATTATGCATTTAAGATAGAGAGGAGGTATCCTAGCATAGATTTGTATAATAACATTACATTAGTATACCTCTCTTAAAAAATAGGACGAAGATCTTGCATTTAAGGTGACCGCTGCATATACCATTCAGTACAGAATCTGGCTACGTTAGTATGTAAGCGCATGCGAAATATCTCACCAGAAGAGTTATATTTTGTAAAGAATATACATTTAAAATAGTTAAGAGGTATCTCAGCATAGATTTATGTAATTAATTTTCATCAGTAAACCTGTGTTTATGATTAGGAGAGCGCCCTAGCTTGTAGGGTGCAAAACTCCTACTTCATCCACTCCCGTCCTTCCCATTGACCTCCGATGTCCCTCGCTCAGCCTCTTTTTTTGGTACCGCCCCTCAGCTATCTTCCCTGCCGCCTTTCCTCAGTCTCCCACCATTCTCTCGCTTAGCACCCTATATTATGCAGTTGCTTTTAGTCCGTACTGCACGCCTGAAACGGTGCTCGCGCATGCGCAATATCTCCCAAGAAGAATAAGATTTTAATAAGATTATGCAGTTATGATAGAGAGGAGGTATTCTAGTATAGATTTATATGATAACATGCCATCTGTAGACCCAAATTAAGAAATAGGAAGAAGATTTTGCTTGTAAGGTGCCCGCTGCATATATACCATTTATGATATATATATATATATATATC
>NW_014578746.1:68272-76251 GCF_000485595.1 Priapulus caudatus
GAGAATGTAGAAGAATTATTGTTGGGGATGTTCCTTGAGAAGCCCGCGCACCACTGTACTGACAGTCACTAATGTTCGAGTCAGTTTTTGACGAATGTAGAAGACTGTTTTATTAAAAGATATAATCTTGAGATTCCGAGCAAAAAGTCAACAACCTCTGAGTGGCCGACAGTATCGGCCAAGAACGCTGAGGCAGGCGAAGACGGTGTGCGCTGGCAGTCTCTTCGAGCATTGCGCAAGGCACACGTGGTGTTGTCAAACGGCATCGTCAACGACGGCCGCCGCGCGTGTCAGCAATGTATACAAGTTTTGCTGGTGCGTTGATCACAGTAATCCGGCTGTGTACTAAGCGCGCTGCTAGCTTTGGCAAGGCCTTAATTTTTTTTTGGTTATCTCGTAGTAAATTTCTGATCGAATATCAAATTTTATACCCTGGTTTATAACTCGTTTGTATTAGCGGGTTAGGTTAGGGTTCCGGTTTGGGTTAAGATTAGGTTAGGCGTCATGTTAGGATTAGTGTTAGGGTTAGGGTTAGGGATAGGGTCGTCCATGGTTAGGGTTAGGGTTAGGGTCGATGGTTAGGGTTAGGGATAGGGTTAGGGAAGGTTAGGGTACAAGGTCGCAGCGCTTAAGCGACAGCTATCGGGCTTCTTGGGGGAGGGGATATTCGCAACGAGTAAACATGCAAAATTCAAAGTGAAATAAACGAACCGAAATACGCGGTTTTAGCCTCTTAAACAGATAACTAACGGTAATAGGCACTTACACAAATCTCATATCGAATCGAGATTCACTTTACGAGTTACTTTTTCAACTGACGACAACGAACAGCAGTTTTTTTACTAGTCGACAGACGAACAGCGGTTTTTTTTAACGAGTTTGACACGACCGCTCCGCAGACATTCGTCATCGAGAGCGAATACTACCATTATTATAGGTGTTATTAGGAATTCTGTCTTTATCTGCGCGACTTCTGTTAAGAAACTATTGGCTGGCACAGGACTGATTAAAGCAGGGCATTTCTGTTTTTCGAAATTCTCCCCTAAAAAATCACAGATGATCACCGCGGTGCTGGTGGAGCCATCTTGGCGGAGCTTACGCTGGCGTCGTCTACAGCGGAGTGGCTGGATGCGTTGCTAAGGGAGGAGAACTACAGCTTGGACAAGGAAGATGCTATTGTGCTCATCGTAGCGGAGGTGCGGGGGTCAGCCTCGAACTACTGCGGAGTGGACAGCAGAACGTTTTTTAAAACCAAACAATAGGATGAGTGGTCTAATATGTGTGCCGGACGCAAATAACTGGTGCCACGCCAGAGCAGATCGGAGCTGAATTGCAATATATTGCAATACCCATATATATACGTAATATATATATATATATAAAAGACTAGCCTATCCCACAGTCAAGCAGCGGCGCACGGGGGAGGGGGGAGCGGGCAGGCGGGCAGATGTGGTCCGACCAATAAGCTGTTCTACGGTCACAAAAAGGACCTGGTCTGAATCTGGTCGAAACATGTTTCCGGACAAAACAACCAATATATGCTAAACCGCTAACCCTTGGTCCCAACGTGTTACAAAGACCATCTGTTATCCCATGTCAGCGGACAGCTGGGGAGGGAAAGAGGGGGAGGAGTGTAGCGTTTGCTTTTTTAAATTGGTCTGCTACTGATGTAGTGATGAATACAAATAAAAATATCAGAAGAAAGCGCGGTGACCGAAATGTAAGACAACTAATAATATTTCGTATATCATTGCGCATACACGCTACTTTGCTTATGGGAGCCCGCGGCTTGTAGCATATTATTACAGATATAAATAGCAAAATTATCCTTTACGGCCCACAACCGACGCGTGAACTGCAATGCAGTTACAAAGCGTTGCGCAAATCCGGCATATATTAAATTTATATATTATTGTTTTTAAGAGGCATGGCCGGTTATATACGTTCACGGTAACAAATAGCGTGCGTCGCAGCGCAAAAACAATCATGGTTTCTAATCAACAGGCACGCAGTAACACATTGCTGAGTCACTTAGACGACATTAGAGTAGCAGCAAACACAAATTGAACAGTAAGCTGTTCTATATATAAACAGTTGCTATTTCATATTTCCTTAATACAGTTCCGTTTTCATAATATATCGATGTCGATAATCACGAAAATCTACCACAGCAATACCCGGAATAAAGGAAACGCCTGTGTGAGCCGATTCAAGCTATTCTGCCGCTGCCCCGCAGTTGAAAAAAGATAAGGCTAGTGAAAACTCCATATAAAATGCTTGCGAATAAGTGAAGTCGCGATACGAAGAAATACCTTGTCTGTTAGGCGATGGAAAACAAACGTGTCGTTCAGCGAAATATTACAACCAAACTAGAAATTCCTTGCTCGGCCCTTTCTTGCAATCCTTCTAGAAATACTCGGGCTTGTTCGGGCAGCGACAAGTTTCCCCCGCTTTACCGATGTGTTTTATACACACAATAAGAGAATGGCGAATAGATATGCAAGGGCAGGCGAGGTACAGACCATTATCAAATGAAACACAAGAGAACGTAATCACCCAGCCAAGCGTCCATAAGACACGTGGATAATAGACCAGCCGTAGTATTAAACATGCAAGGAGTATCCAGTCCATCATCATTGTCAGGACCAGAATGAGCCAGCGGGATCGAACGGGATGCCGGTTCTTTCGATGAGGTAATAGTGGGCGAGGTACGTCAGCGCCCGACTGCTGAAAAACACGCCAACATTACCAGCATCTGCTTGTGGCTGAACGCTACGCACGGAGGTCAATAGACGGTGCTTGCTTGAGTAGATCGAAGCGTCAGCTGTGCTTGCTTGCACGTACTACGTGGTCTGAAATGACGCTTCGCAAGCAGGAACTGAAATGCATCAAGGCAGAACAATATGAATTCGAGGTATCAATGCATTCCGTGCAAGAAATAACTTGGCAAGATGGCTGCAATATGGGCTTGAGACGATAAGTAATTCTAGTGGTTTCATCCGTGGCATCAGTCTCTTCTTTCTCTCTCTCGTCTTCTCTCTCTCTCTCGTCTCTCTCCTCTCTCTGCTCGATCTGGCTCTCTCCTCTCTCTGCTCTATCTATCCTCTCTCTCTCTCTTCTCTCCGTCTCTCTCTCTCTCTCCTCTTCTCTCTCTCTCTCACCTTCTCTGCTCTCTCTCTCTCTCTCTCATCTCTGTCCTCGTGACTCTCCGCGGCTCCTCTCTCTCCTCTCTCGTCGTCCTTCTCTATCTGTTCTCGGTCCTCTCATCTCCTCTCTCATCTCTCCTCATAGGTTCTCTTTTTCTTTCTCTCTCGTCTCTCTCTCTCTGCTCTCTATCTCTTTTCTTTCCCATTTCTCTCTGCTCTCGTCCTCTTCATCGTCTCTCTCTCTCCTCTCTCTCCTCTCTGCTCCCTCACTATATCTTTTCTTTCCCTCTCATAATATCCTTTTTTCTTTTCCTCCATTTCTATATTCTCTCTTCGGGCGTCATCGGTCGTCCTCTCCCCTCTCTCTCGCCCTCTTCTTTCCCTTTTCCCGGTCTCGCCTCTCTCTCCGCTCCCCTTCTTCTCTCCTTCTTCTCTCTCCTCTCTCCCATCCTTCTCTCCTCTTCTCTCCTATCTCCTCTCTCGGTCGTCCTATTCCTTGCCCCACTACCATCTCGCTCTTTCTTCAACCGGCTCTTCATCAGGTTACTGATCGAGGATTGCGGAGGGGGTGGGAATGCTGAGAACGAGGAGAGAGGGAGAGTTATAAACGGCTGGGTCTGCCCCGTCGTCTGACGCACCGTCGTCTGCAGTGGAGAAACGAGAAAGAGTCTCTCTCAGGAGACGCAAGAGTTATCGAAAGAGAGTACGAGGTCAGAGATGCGAGTACGGAGAGGAGGAATCCAATCGTCTAGAGAGAGGAGAGAGAGAGAGAGGATCGAGAGAGAGAGAGATGCAGTTTCCGTAACGACAGGGAATCAGGCCTCTCACGATATAGCAGTCGCACCGCAGGATGAAGAGGACGTCCAGTCACGACGCGAGAGAACATGGGGCGAAAGCGAAAGGAAGGGCCATCTCATTACGAGAGAGGAGAGAGAGAGAGAGAGAGAGAGAGAGAGAGGAGAGAGAGAGAAGACAATCTGCATCGGAAAGAAAAAGACGAATACTCTCACTGCCGAGGACAGGCCAGATAAGAGCCAGCGCTGACGAGAGCAATAGCAGTGCACGAGACACGAAATTAGACGCACTAGTAGGATATAGGACGCGTCTTGGACGAAGTCGAGCATTGGTTGAGACAGTGACAGCGGTAGTACGGCAGCAGCGAGATGATTGTTCCTGTCGTGCTTGATCCTCAAGCAACACGCTAAGCTTAGCAGGGCGCGAGTATAAGAACGAGAGTCACCAAAGGCGCGAAGCCAGCGACGTATACGAGGAAGTATGAGCTCGTATCAAGCTGTAGGTAGTGTGAATGCGATAGATGGACGGTGCGCTGGAAAGGAAAGTAAAGAGAAGCGCTTAGAGCAAAGGCAACGAAAGAGCAACAGAGGAAAGCGTGACGATGAGAAAATCCATCATGCGAGAAAGGAGATAAAAGGGAATAGGAGACGAAGCGAACGAGAAAGAAAAGGAGAAAGAGACGAGACGAGGACTACGAATCGAAATAGAGCAGAAGGAAAAATCGGATTGTAAATAGAAAAGAGAGGTTATTAATATTACTAATTAATATACTATTAATATTACTGCTATTAGTTATTTTAAAGACTGTTATTAGATATAAAAGAGACACTAAGTGAAGCTGTCACAAGCGCAGAAAGAGCTGTCTTACAAGAAAACAGAACGAAACAGACAAATGAGTATGAGGCAAGCGCACAAATGCGATCATACAGCCATACTGAGCCAAATTGTCTTCACGTCATTCATCCGGCTCCGGTTGCCTACTGCAGCCAAATATTGCGTACCACGTGCACGTCGCAAGCCTCTTTTTTGGCAAAAGTTATTTGCCGGAATGCATGTGATACCTGATTCATGTTGTTCTGTTGATGCAGTGTTCAGTCGCTTTGGAGGGCATTTCAGACCACCGGAGAGTACGTGGCAAGGCAGCACAGGCGACTTCGCTACTGAAGTGGCAAGCACGCGTCGGATTGCTCCGTGGGGGGGGGGTCAGCACAGATGCTGGAATGGTTGGTTTGGGTCAGGCCAAGTTCGGGCGGGCTGGACGTACACGCGCGGGGCCCGACTATACCTCAGTCGACAGAACCGACGGCGGCGATTGCCGCTGCTCAATTCTGGTCGCTGACCGATGATGAGGTGGAGAGCTCTGCATGTTTAATAGTAAGCGGTGGTCTAGTTCCCACGCGTGTCTTATGGACGCTGCTGGCTGAGGGTCTACTCGGGGTCTCATGTGTTATGGCATCGTTAAATGGCACAGGCAGCGCACGTTATGTGCCTGCTGGTCGCTGGCGTGGACCACAATGCGATCGGCTCGTACCATGCACTGCGTCGTAACGGAGGCTTCTGTCAGATAGTGCGTCCAAAGGTGGTTGGATACGCGAAGGATCGCCGCGTACATGGCTCACACATAACACATTGTCGGGCGAGCGAGAACCTAGCCGAGCACAACCACCTCTGTTAGAAAGTATGTTCCCTGCGAGCGTACATGAGAAATACCTATAATAAACCGAGAAGCGTAAAAAGAAACGTAAAATGAAGACACGTATAAACTGAGCGAGGTAAGAGAACGTATATGAGAGATACCGATAGGTACCGCAGCGCCACTAGTTATTCGTAACGAGATGGTCGTAGTAAGCAATCACTGATTCTCGTGTAAAGGATTGTGTAGTCAGCGATTTATTCCATGGAGCTACATACAGGGCCAGGAACTGTGGTTGGGCGCCACAAAATAAATAGACCAAGCAATATTAGCATATACTGATGTAAGCAACTAAACACTACGTGCCAAAACTGCAATACGTAAGCTTGCACGATTTAAGGCATGTTATGAGTTGAGTATCATAGCGATTAAATATGCAAAATTGGCAATAAAGAGAAGAATTACTGCTGTTGTCAGCTTTCAAGTGACAACAAGAAAACCCGAACAGCCGACGCCAGTTCTCACACCATCGCAGGGTTTTGATTGGCAGCCAAAATCGATGCCATGGCAAGTGAAATGAGGGTTACAGAGAAGCATGTGCGAATTAGAATTACATCGAATTGCGAGATTGGCTGTTGCGAATAGTGATTGGCAAATAAAAGCTTTTTTCATGCACTCACCCGTAAGCTCTTACTCGAGATGGGCGCCTTACAGCTTGACAGGGCTTGGCAAATTTACTGAAATTGACGATAAATGTAAGGCAACGAATTCAAAAGAACAGTTTTATGATTTCTCCACACCATAATAGTTAAACAGCACATTTAAATAACTGTATACAACATTGGAATGCTGCTAAGCACGATATGTTATCTAAATTTTAATGCTCTCAAACCTAACCTTTAATCTTGAACGTAACCCTAAGTCTGTCAAACACAACCCTTAAATTAGTTGAATCCCAACGGCTTTAAATGCTGGGCTGACCACAACTCAAAAAATCTAACTTTTGAATCCAACCCATAAATCTAGCTGACCCTGATGCACAGCTGCCGACAGTTGCAACACACACACAGGCAACGATACCCTCGCGCACACGAATGACAGACACACCTACCGATCAGCTGCAGCGCGATGACGACACACCTAAGCGGCCGATCCAGCCGCACGCGATGACAGACACACCTACCGATCAGTGCACGCGATGACAAGACACACCTACCCGATCAGCCTGCACGCGATGACAGACACACTGCTACCGCGATCAGCCGCAGGCGCTTTTATGACAGACACACCTACCGCGAATCAGGCTGGCAACGCGATGACAGACAGCACCTACCCGAGCAGCTGCAGCGCGCATGAGCAGACAGCACCTACCCGATCAGCTGCACGCGATGAGCAGACACACTACCCGATCAGCTGCAACGCGATGACAGGACAGCACTACCGATCAAGCTGCACACTGCGATGACAGACACACCTACGCCGATCAGGCTGCACGCGATGACAGACACAGCGCATACCCGATCAAGCTGCACGCGATGACAGGACACCACCTACCCGATCAGCTGCACCGCGCGATGACAGACACACCAAAAAAAAAAAAAAAAAAAAAAAAAAAAAAAAAAAAAAAAAAAAAAAAAAAAAAAAAAAAAAAAGAAAAAAAAAAAAAAAAAAAAAAAAAAAAAAAAAAAAAAAAAAAAAAAAAAAAAAAAAAAATAGGCCGACAGCTGCACGCGATGACAGACACACGTACCGCGATCAGCTGCACGGCGCGATGACAGACAACACCTACGGCACGATCAGCTGCAGCGGCGAATAGAGCATGACACACCTACCGGCGATCAGCTGGCACGCCGATGACAGACACACGCTAGCCGGCGATCAGCTGGCAGCGCGATTGACAGACACACCTACGCCGATCAGGGCTGCAGCGCGATGACAGACAAGCCTACCACAAATCAGCCGGGCAGCGCGATGACAGACACACCTACCGCGATGCAAGCTGCATCGCGCGATGACAGTACACACCTACCCGATCACTGGGCACGGCGATGACAGACACACCTACCCGATCAAGGCTGCACAGCGGATGACAGACACAGCCTACGCCGATCAGCTGCACGCGAAATGACAGACACACCTACCGGCGCAGATCAGCGCGCAACGCGATGAAAACAGACACACCTACCCGATTCAGTCTGCACGCGATGAACAGACACACCTACCCGATCAGCTGCACGCGATGACAGACACACGGCTACGCCGATCAGCTGCACCGCGAATGAACAGACACACCTAACCCGATCAGCGCGCACGCAGGATGACAGACACACGCTACCCGATCAGCTGCACGCGATGAACAGACACAGTCTAACCCGATCAGCTGCACGGCGATGAACAGACACACC
>NW_014578746.1:76624-78189 GCF_000485595.1 Priapulus caudatus
GTGCGTGCGTGCGTGTGCGTGCGTGTGCGTGTGTGCGTGCGTGTGTGTGTGTGTGTGTGTGTTTGCGCGTGTGTGTGCGTGCGTGCGTGTGCGTGCGTGTGCGTGCGTGCGTGCGTGTGTGTGTGTACGAGCGCGCGCGCGCGCGCGCGTACGTGCGTGTGCGGGTTCGTTGTCATGAGTGAGGTCACAGGTTCAGGGCGAGGGCTAGGGGATGCTCTACAGTTGTTTCCCTTCTTCCACGCTCGCGCCTACCGCCTTAGACGCTCGCTCCCGAAAGGTAACTGGGGGGAGGTAGGAAGCTCACAAGGCAAAGTTCGCCTGAGGCCCCAAAACTCCCTATAGGGCCGCCAAGGCCCCAAAATACCCCAGCACCTTAGCCCGACTAGACGAGACGTGGAGCAATAATGTTTGAGTACGATTTTGAGAATGTAGAAGAATTATTGTTGGGGAATATTTTGAGAACCCGCGCAGCACTGTACTGACAGTAATAATGTTCGAGTCAGTTTTTGAGAATGTAGAAGACTGTTTATTAAAAGAATGTCTTGAGATCCCGAGCAAAAGTTAACAACCTTTGTACCGACAGTATCGCCAAGACGCTAGGAGCGAAGACAGTGTCGCTGCAGTCTCTTCAGCTTGCCAAGCAACACGTGGTGTTGTCAACCATCGTCAACGACGCCGCCGCCGTGTCAGCATGTAACAAGTTTGCTGGTGCGTTGATCACACTATCCGCTGTGTACTAGCCGCTGCTAGCTTTGGCAGGCCCTTAATTTTTTTGGTGTTATCTCGTAGTAAATTTCGATCGAATATCAAATTTATACTTGGTTTATACTCGGTTTGTATTACGGGTTAGGGTTAGGGTTAGGGTTCCGGTTTGGGTTAAGATTAGGGTTAGGGTCATGGTTAGGATTAGTGTTAGGGTTAGGGATAGGGTCGTCATGGTTAGGGTTAGGGTTAGGGTCATGGTTAGGGTTAGGGATAGGGTTAGGGAAAAAGTTAGTGTTACAAGGTCGCAGCCTTAACGACACATCGGGTTCTTGGGGAGAGGGGATATTCGCAAATGAGTAACATCAAAATTCAAAGTAAAATAAACAAACCGAAATACGCGGTTTTACCCTTAACATGCTAACGTAATAACACTTACACAAATTCTCATATCGAATCGAGATTCACTTTACGAGTTACTTTTTTCAACGGCGACAACGAACGCGTTTTTTTACGAGTACGACAACGAACGCTCGCAGACATTCCATCAAGAGCGAATAATACCTTATTATAGGTGTTATTAGATTCTGTCTTTATCTGCGCGACTTTCTGTTAAGAAACTATTCTGTACAGGACTGATAAAAGCACATTTCTGTTTCGAAATCTCTATCAGCAGCCGGCTGAAAGGTGCGATAGGATATGTTTACTAGGCACTTCTAATTTTAACATATATTTTACGATATATTAAGGAATGATGCAAAAACCCTAAAAAGTGCCCTAACCCTAACCCTAATTAAATTTAAAATATATGTTAAAATTAGAAGTTGCCTAGTAAACATATCCTATCGCACCTTTCAGCCGGC
>NW_014578746.1:78199-92147 GCF_000485595.1 Priapulus caudatus
AGGGGAGCGGCAGCGGCAGGGGAGGGGGAGGGGAGCGGCAGCGGGCAAGTGTGTCCGGACCATAACTATTCACGTCAGCAAAGACCTGGTCTGAATCTGGTTCGAAACATGTTGCCGAACCAAAACTGCAATATATGCTAACCCTAACCCTAATAACCCCAACGTGTTACAAGACCATCTGGTTATCCATGTCAGCGACAGCTGGCGAGGGAAAGAGGGGGAGGAGTGTCCGTTTGCTTTTTAATTGGTCTGCTACTGATGTAGTGGAAATACAAATAAAATACTCGAAACGCCGAATGTAAAAGACAACGTAATAAATATTTCGTAATATAATTGCATACACGCCACTTTGCTTTGCCCGCGGCTTGTACATATTAATACAGATATATATAGCAAATATATCCTTTACACACACCACGCGTACTGCATGCAGTTACAAAGCGTTGCAAATCCAATATTAAATTTATATATTATTGTTTTTAACATCACGTTATATACGTTCACGTAACAAATCGTCGGTCGCACCAAAACAACATGGTTCATAATCAACAGGCACCAGTAACAACATGCTGTCACTTAAGACACATTAGAGTAGCAGCAACAAATTGAACAGGTAAGGCTGTTTCTATATATAAACAGTTCTATTTCTATTTCTATACAGTTCCGTTTCTATATATTCGATGTCTATAATCACGAAAATACTACCACAGCAATACCGGAATAAAGGAACCCGTGGTTGAGCCGATTCAAGATATTCCATGCCCTGCAGTTGAAAAAGATAAGGCTAGTGTAAAACTCATATAAAAATGCTGCGAATAAGTGAAGTCACGAACGAAGCAATACCTTTCTGTAGCGATGGAAAACACGTTCGTTCACGAATATTAAACTAAACTAGAAATTCTTGCAATCCCTTCTTGCAATCCCTTCTAGAAATACTCGCTTGCTCGCACCAGTTTCCCCACTATATCATGTGTTTATACACACAATTAGAGATGCGATAGATAGCAAGGCAGCGAGGTACAACCATTATCAATGACACATGAGACAGTAGTTCACCAGCAGCGTCCATAAGACACGTGGAAGTGGACCACCGTAGTATTAAACATGCAGGAGTATCTAGTCCATCATCCATGACAGGACCAGAATGAGCCAGAGGGAATCGAACGCCGGGTTCTTCGATGAGGTACAGTGGGCGGGGTACGTCCAGCGCCCGACTGCCTGACAAAACACCGCCAACATTGCAGCATCTCTTGTGCTGACCTAGCACGGAGCAATAGACGGTGCTTGCTTAGTAGACGAACGTCAGCTATGCTGCTTGCACGTACTCGGTGGTCTGAAATGCGCTCCAACGGGACCTGAAATGCATCAACAGAACAATATGAATGAGGCATCAATGAATTCCGGCAAGGAACACTTGCAAGGACGGTGCAATATGGGCTTGAGACGATAGGTAATTCTAGTTACTTTCTCGTGCTCGCGCTCGCGCTCTCTCTCTCTCTCTCTCTCTCTCTCTCTCTCTCTCTCTCTCGCTCTCGCTCTCGCTCTCGCTCTCTCTCTCTCTCTCTCTCTCCTCTCCTCTCCTCTCTCTCTCTCTCTCTCTCTCTCTCTCGCGCTCTCCTCTGCTCTCTCTCTCTCTCTCTCTCTCTCCTCTCTCTCTCTCTCTTTCTCTCTCTCTCTCTCTCTCCTCTATCTCTTTTCTTTCCCCATTTCTCTCTCTCTCTCTCTCTCTCTCTCTCTCCTCTCTCTATCTCTTTTCTCTCCCCATTTCTCTCTCTCTCTCTCTCTCTCTCTCTCTCCTCTCTCTATCTCTTTTCTCTCCCCATTTCTCTCTCTCTCTCTCTCTCTCTCCCTCCCTCTCACTCCCACCCCTCTCCTCACTCTCCATTACCTATGATGACCGTCTTGCAGTCGAGGCATTGGTTGACCTTGCAGCTCCAGCAGCGAAGATGATTGTTCCTGTCGTCTGCTCTCAAGCACCGCTGCTTGCACCGCATGCACGTCACCAGGCGGCGCCACGCATCAGGGTACTCGTTCAGCTGTATTTGAATCATGATGGCTTCCTGAAAGGAAGTAAAAGAACGCTTGAAAGCAACAGAAGAACACAAGAAGACTTACGTGAGAAATCCTCATGGTGAGTGAAGATAGAAGGGAATCACTACCATCGAGATAACAAGGAAAATCGTTTAAATAAAAGAAGGTTATTATATATTACTAATTATATACTATTAATATTACTGCTATTAGTTATTTTAAAAGACTGTTATTAAGATATAAAACCTATGAAGGCTGTCACACTCAACTGTCCTTACAACAAAACAAGACGAATCCAAATGATTATGCAAGCCACATCTCTCGCACTAGCCTTCTTTCGTTCACTCGCTCTCTACGCTACGTGCACGTCGCACCGTGGCATCGTTAAACCGCGCACTGTACCTGTGGTTGCTGGGGAACCATGGCGACCTCGTCCCAGCAAGCGTCGAACAGGCTGCAGTGTGCGCCAAAGTGTTCGTAGCCGAGGATCGCGCGTCCGCACACGTAACACATTGTCGTGCTGCACACCGAACACACCACCTTGTTACACCTGCGGACGTAAATGAGAAATACCTATAATGAACCGAGAACGTAAAAAGAAACGTAAATGAGAGATACGTATAAACTGAGAAGGTAAGAGAACGCATATGAGAGATACCGATAGGTACCGCACGCCACTAGTTATTCGTACGAGATGGTCGTAGTAAGCAATCACTGGATTCTCGTGTAACGGATGTACGTGTAGTCAGATTTATTCCATGGACTACATACAGCCAGGAACTGTGGTTGGCCGCAAAAAAATAAATACACCAGCAATATTAGCTATATACTGATGTACAACTAAACACTAGGTGCCAAAACCGCATACGTAAGCTTCACGATTTACACAATGTTATGAGTTGAGTAATCATGCGATTAATATTGCAAAATTGCAATAAAGAAGAAGACTTACTGCTGTTTCAGCTTTCAAGTGACCAACAAGAAAACCGAACAGCCGACCGCCAGTTATTACACCATCGCAGAGTTTTGATTGGCAGCCAAAATCGATGACCTGGCAGTGAAATGAGGTTACAGAGAAGCATGTGCGAATTGGAATTACATCGAATTGCGAGATTGGCTTGTTGCGAATGTGATTGCAAATAAAGCTTTTTCATGCACTCACCCGTAACTCTTCTCGATGGGCGCCTTACACTTTGGACAGGGCTTGGCGATTTTACTGAAATTGACGATAAAGTGTAAAGGTAACGAATCAAAGGAACAGTTTATGATTTCTCCCACAACTTTCAAATCTGTTAAATCTAACATTTAAATAACTGTATACGACAATTGAATCTGCTAAACACGATATGTTATCTAATTTTAATCGCTTCAAACTAACCTTTAAATCTTGAACGTAACCCTTAAGTCTGTCAAACACAACCTTTAAATTTGTTGAATCCAATCTTTAAATCTGCTGACCACAACCTAAAAATCTTTTGAATCCAACCCATAAATCTACTGAACCCTGATCACAGCTCCGACAGTTGCAACACACACAGCACGATACCCTCGCGCACGCGATGACAGACACACCTACCCGATCAGCTGCACGCGATGACAGACACACCTACCCGATCAGCTGCACGCGATGACAGACACACCTACCCGATCAGCCCGCACGCGATGACAGACACACCTACCCCGCATCAGCTGCACGCGATGACGAGACACACCTACCGATTCAGCTGCACGCCGATGACAGACACACTACCCGATCAGGCCGCACGGCGATGGACAGACAACACCTACCCGATCAGCTGCACGCGATGACAGGCACACCTACCCGACTCAGCTGCACGCGGGATGAGCAGACAACCTACCGGATCAGCTGCACGCGATGACAGACACACTATCCCGATCAAGCTGCACGCGATGACAGACACACCTACCCGCTATCAGCTGCACACGCGATGACAGACACACGCTTTACCGATCAGCTGCACGCGATGACAGACACACGTACGCCGATCAGCCTGCACCGTGACAGACACACCTTACCCGATCAGCTGCACGCGCGATGACAGACACACCTACCGATCAGCTGCCACGCGATGACAGACGCACAGCCTACCCGAGCAGCTGCGACGCGCGATGACAGACACACCCGCTACGCCGATCAGCTGCCCCACCGATGACATTGAGCAACACAGCTACCCGCATCAGCCTGCACGCGATGACAGACACACCTACCCGCATCAGGCTGCACTTCGATGACAGACACACACTACCCGATCAGCTGCACGCGATGACAGACACACCTACCCAATCAGAGCCCGCACGCGATGACAGACACGACTCGTACCATCAGCTGCACGCGCGATGACAGACACACCTACCCGATCAGCTGCACGCGATGACAGAACACACCACCCGATCCAGCTGCACGCGGATAGACAGACACACCTACCCGATCAGCTGCACGCCGGATGACAGACACACCTACCCGTCAGCCGACACGCGATGACAGACACACCTACGCCGCATCAGCTGCACGCGATGACAGACGAACAGCCTACCCGATCAGCTTGCACGCGATGACAGACACACCTACCCGATCAGTGACGCGATGACAGACACACCTACGCGATCAGCCGCACGCGATGACAGAGACACACCTACCGATCAGCTGCCCACGCGAGATGACAGACCACATCTACCGCATCAGCTGCACGCGATGACAGACACACCTACCCGATCAGCTGGCACGCGATGACCAGACACACCTTACCCGATTCAGCTGCACGCGCGATGCGACAGGACACACTACCGATCAGCTGCACGCGATGACAGCACCAACCTACCGCATCAGCTGCACGCGTGTTACAGACACACCTACCCCGATCAGCGCACGCGCGCATGACAGACACACCTACCCGATCAGCTGCACGCAGATTGACGAGACACACCTACCCGATCAGCTGCACGCGAGGGGGACCAAGACACAGCCTACCGATCAGCTGCACGCGATGACAGACACACCTACCCGATCAGCTGCACGCGATGACAGACACACCTACCCGATCAGCCTGCACGCGATTGGACAGGGACACACCTAGCCCGATCAGCCCGCACGCGATGCAGACACACCATAGCAGCACGATCAGCTTAGCCACGGCACGTGACAGACACATCTACCCGATCAGCGCACGCGGATGACAGACACACCTACCCGATCAGCTGCCCACGCATGACAGACACACGCACCGATCAGGACATACTGCAACCACGCGCGATGACAGAACGACACCTACCGATCACGCTGGCACGCGATGACAGACACAAACCTACCGATCAGGCTGGCACGCGATGACAGACACACCTACCCGCATCGCAGGCGCACGCGCCCGGTGACAGACAACACCTACGCCGATCAGGCTGCCAACGCGATGACTCAGACCACCTACCGCGCATCAGTCTGCCGCGCGATGACAGACACACCTACCCGATCAGCTGCACGCGCGATGACAGACAACAGCCTACCCGAATCAGCCTGCCGCGATGACATGACACACCTACCCGATCAGCTGCACGCTGATGACAGCACACACCTACCGATCAGCCCGCGCGCGCGATGACAGACACACCTACCCGATCAGCTGCACGCGCGATGACAGACACACCTACCCGATCAGCTGCACGCGGAATGACAGACCACACCTACCGATCAGCTGCACGCGATGACAGACACACCTACCGATCAAGCTGCACGCGGATGACAGACACACCTAACCCGAATCAAGGTTGCACGCGATGACCAGACACACCTACCGATCAGCTGCACGCGCGCATGACAGACACACCTACCCGATCAGCTGCACGCGCGGATGACAGACACACCTACCCCGCATTCACGCTTCGGCACGGCCGATGACAGGTCACATCCTACCGATCTAGCTGCCACGCGATGACAGACAAACCTACCGATCAGCTGCCCACGCGATGACGCAGCACACCGTACCCGATCAGTCCTGCACGCCGATGACAGGACCAACCTACCCGATCAGCTGCACGGCGATGACAGACACACTAACGCGCATCGCCTGACCGCGATGACAGACACACCTACCCGATCAGCTGCAGCGCGATGACAAGATCACACCTAGCCCGGCAGCTGCTACGCGATGACAGCAGCACCTACCGATCAGCCTGCACGCGATGACAGACACAGCTAGCCGATCAGCTGCACGCCGATGACCGCACCTACCCGATCAGGCTGCCAGCCCCGGGATGACAGACACACCTACCGCATCAGCCTTTGCACGCGATGGACAGACACACCTACCCGATCAGGCTGCCAACGCGCGATGACAGACACACCTAACCCGATCAGCTGCACGCGCGAATGACAGATCACACCTTACCCGATCAGCTGCACGCGCGATGACAGACACACCTACCCGGCATCAGCTGCACGCGGCATGACAGACACACCCTACGCCGATCGCTGCCACACCGATGACAGACACACCTACCGATCAGCTGCCACACGATGACAGACACACCTACCCGGATCAGCTGCACGCGATGACAGACACACCTACCCGTATCAGCTGCGCACACGATGGACAGACACACCTACCCCGATCAGGCTGCCACACGATGACAGCACACAACCTACCCGTATCAGCCTGGCACGCGATGACAGACACACCTACCCGATCAGCTGCACTGCGAGAACAGACAACACCTACCCGATTCAGGCTGCCACGCGATGACAGACACACCTATGATCAGCCGCGACGCGATGACAGACACACCTACCCGATCAGCCTGCGCGATGACGGACACACCTTACCGATCAGGCTGCACGCGATGTTACAGACCACACGCTACTGCCGCCATCAGGCTGCACGGTGATGAAGACACACCTACCCGATCAGGCTGCCACGCGATGACAGACACACCTCCTACCGATTCAGCGCACGCGATGACAGACACACCTACCGATTCAGCTTGCACGCGCGATGACAGACACACCTACCCGATCAGCCCTGCCACGCTGCGATGACAGACACACCTACGCGATTCAGCCGCACGCCGATTGACAGACAGCACCTACCCGATCAGCTGCACGCGATGACAGACACACCTACCCGATCAGCTGCACGCGATGACAGACACACCTACCCGATCAGCTGCACGCGATGACAGACACACCTACCCGATCAGCTGCACGCGATGACAGACGCACACTACCCGAATCAGCTGGCACGCGAGACAGACACCACCTACCCGATCAGCCGCACGCGGATGACAGACACACCTACCGATCAAAGCTGGGCACGCGATGACAGACACAACCTGACGCCGATCAGGCTTGCACGCGATGACAGACACACCTACCATCAGCTGCACGCGCTGACAGACACACTACCCGGATCAGCTGCACGCGATGACAGCACAACCTACCGAATCAAGCGCACGCGGATGACAGACACATACTACCCGATGCAGCTGCACAGCGCCGATGGACAGAGACACACCTACCACGATCAGCTGCACGCGATGACAGACACACCTACCCGATCCAGCTGCACGCGATGGACAGACACACTACCCGATCAGCTGCACCGCGATGACAGACACACCTACCGATCAGCTGCACGCGATGACAGACACCCTACCCGATCAGCTGGCACGCGCAATGACAGACACAACCTACCGCATCAGCTGGCAGCGCGATGCAGACACGACTACCCGAATCAGCCTGCACGCGATTGACAGACACACATACCCGATCAGCACTGCAGCGCGATGACAGACACACCTACCCGATCAGCTGCTTACGACGTGAAAGACACACTGAAGCGGTTCAGCTGCACGCGATGGACAGACGACAGCCTACCCGATCAGCTGGCACGCGGATGACAGCGACACACTACTCCGATCAGTCCGCACGCGACTGACAGAAACACCTACGCGATCAGCTGCCCACGCGATGACAGACACACCTACCGCATCGAGCTGCACGCGAATGACAGACACACCTACCCGATCAGCCTGCACGCGATGACAGGACACACCTACCACGATCAGCTAGCCACGCGATGACAGACACACCTACCGATCAGCTTGCAGCGCGATGACAGACACACCCTTTTACGCGATCAGCTGCACTGCGATGACAAAACACCTACCCGATCAAGCTGCCACGCCGATGACAGACACACCTACCCGCATCAGCTGCACGCGAATGACAGACACACCTACCGTCAGTGCCGACGCGACGAGACAGACACACCGTACCGATAAGATCTGCACGCTGATGACAGACACCACCTACCGATCAGGGCCGCACGCGATGACAGACACAGGCCTACCGATCCAGCTCTGGCGCGGATGACAGACACACCTACCGATCAGCTGCACGCGCGATGACAGACACACGCTACACCGCATCAGCTGCACGAATGACAGACACACCTACCCGATCAGCTGCACGCGATGACAGACACATCACTCGATCGCTGCACGCGCGATGACAGACACACCTACCGATCAGCTGCCACGCAATGACAACAACCTACCCGATCAGCGCACGCGATGACAGACACACGCTACCCGATCAGCCTGCACGCGGATGACAGACACCACCTAACCCAGATCAGCTGCACGGCGCGATGACAGACACACCTACGCCGCATCAGCTGGCACGCGCGATGACAGACACACCCTACCGAGTCAGCTGCACGCGATGACAGACACACCTACCCGATCAGCTGCACGCGAGACAGACACACCTACCCGATCAGCTGCACGCGATGACAGACACACCTTACGCCGCCATCAGCTGCCCACGCAGATGACAGACACACCTACCGATCTAGCCGCACGCGCGATGACAGACACACCTACCGGATCAGCCTGCACGCCGATGACAGACACACCTGACCCGATCAAGCCTGCACGCCATGACAGACACACCTACCGATCAGCTGGCTGACGCGCCGATGACAGGACACAACCTACCCCGATCAAGCTGCACGCGCATGACAGACACACCTACCCGATCAGTCTGCACCGCGCGGATGACAGACACACCGACCGATCAGCCGCACGCGGATGACAGACACACCTACCGATCAGCTGCGACGCGCGATGACAGACGACACCTACCCGATCAGCTGCCACGCGATGACAGACACACCTTACCCGATTCAGCTGCCACGCCAGATGACAGACACACCTACCCGCATCAGCGCTGCACGCGATGGACAGACACACCTCGCCGATCAGCTGCACGCGATGACAACATCACCTACCGATCAGCTGCTGCGCGATTGACGAGACACACTACCGATCAGTGCACGCGCGATGACAGACACACACTACCGATCAGAACTTGCACGCGATGACAGACACACCTACGCCGATCAGCGGCACGCGATGACAGACACACCGACCGATCAGCTGCACGCGCCCGATGACAGACACACCTACCCGATCACCTGGACGCGCATGACAGACAGCACGCTACCCGATCAGCTGCACGCGATGACGACACACCTACCCGCATCAGGCTGCACGCGATGAAGGACACACCTACGCGATCAGCCGCACGCTGATGACAGACACACCTACCCGATCAGGCTGCACGCGCCGGCCATGGACAGACACACCTACCGATCAGCCGCACGCGATGACAGACACACCTACCCGATCAGCTGCACGCGCGATGACAGACACACTACCCGATCAGCTGCCACGCGATGACAGACACACCTCCCGATCAGCTGCACGCGGCGATGACGACACACCTACCCGATCAGCTGCACGCCGCGATGACAGACACACCTACCCGCATTCAGCCGCGGTACGCGCGATGACAGACAACACCTACCCGATCAGCTGCGGTCACTGCGCGGATGACAGACACACCTACCGATCAGCTAGCACGCCGATGACAGACACACCTACCCGATCAGCCGCCACGCCGTATGACAGACACACCTACCGATCAGCTGCACGCCGATGACAGACACGACCTACCCGATCAGCCTGCACGCGAGACAGACACAACCTACCCGATCAGGCTGCACTCCCGAGTATACATGAACCCAGGCAGCGAGATAATCACAAACGCTCACACGATGTTAGATTGTGTATAGCCAAGCTCCATTTTAACTATGATGTTATACACATCCGTAATTTGTCTCTGTAAAAGTGTTCCAAGATAGTCCTGTGTGTTATAGCCCCACGAGTATACCATACACACATATATTGTACAAAAATGGATTTGAAACTGAATCAAACGCCAGCAGGAAAGTACCGCTGCAGCCCGTCCAGCCCACACAGGATGCGGCGCTAAGGAGTCGTCCATTTTATTCAAGAATCTTCCCGCCACCGCGGTCTCCCGCCCCCGGGGAGAGGGCCCCGCACGCCCATCTAATCCCCGCCGCCGGCTCAGGACTCCGCCCAATCGAGTGATCCCGGCGGGTGTACCTAACTCGAATTATCCAGCCCCGCTAAAACCCGCTGTGTTTCGGGATGTACGGCCGGGGAGCTGGTCTTGTGAAATTGGAAGTGATTAAGTTGTAATTTTAAGTTACTACATTTTCTCGTTTGTTCACTCAATAATTCTGAATACGCAGATAGATTCGCCATTTCTTGGGTGATGTATGTTGAAGTACTACAATTAATCTTCAAACTTGTGGAAACTTTGAAGTGCGTTATTCGGTAATTATATAAACGTTATAATTTCATATTTGTTTAGGTGATGAAGAAGATTTGAACATTTGTGGTTATATGTAAATGTATTTCAAAAATTAAATGTGCAAGTTCAGTAAAATTGGATTGTTATTTTAGAAAATAAATTATCGATTAGAAATGACGATCTTTTACAATGGAGCTGAAAGGATTTGTACGATCAGCTAATTATTTGAACAGTTGTGAATTAAATTTGCAATGTTAATAAATTGATTTGTATCCTGGGAAGTTATTTTAAATTTTGAATTTAAATTTCTCAAACAGATATAAGTAATTTTTATTTTATTTTTTATAATTAATTGAAATGTTTAAATTGATTTTAAAATAGTGTATTTGAAATGTTTTGAAAATGATTTTTGAAAGGGGATGGCTTTCCATATCATGCATTCTAACTGCTGTGCAGTGCCTTCAAATCTCTGTTACTTATTTCTCAAGAGAAATCCTCCACTGGCCCATAGTCGGCATATTACGCTCATGTAGGTTCGTATAAACCAGGGACACACTGATCCCCACTGCAGTTGTAGTGTCTGATGCTCGGATCCTCTCAAATGGCACCGCGCCTGCGTCTTACGCACATTCAAGTGCTGTGAGACTCCGGCCGTCTGTTCCGTCTTTTCACGGTCGCAGCCACTTCTTCTTTTTAAAACGCAGTATCTACCGCCACGACGAATGCGCCAGCCACCGAGAATGAGAGTCGATAATGGTGGTTATAGGGGTTGTAATGCACGCGTACCAAGTGTCTTGTTGAAGAAGACACAGATTTAGGTCGCATACAAGTTTCTGATGGCTGTCAGTTCACTTGGCTCTTCCGTGTTGTTGTTCGTCGCTGAATGGTGTGTGTGCTCTGGGTGATTCGAGTGTGAACCAAACCGTTCGATTCAACAACCCACGGCATGAATTCGAAAATTATTGGTGCGGCGCCCGTACGCAGCTAGCCGAATATAGCGAACATTCGCGGGTAAACGAGGCATTGGCCAAATTATTGTGGCAGCCATTAAAATTCCCTTGTAAACTTTAAGCGAGATTTTCATATAATCTTCTTCTGCTTTTTACCTTTCGTGTTTCTTCGATGCACTGGTCTGCCCACCATTGTTTATCGTTTAGTTTATCTAGCTGTCTGATCGAATCTGAACGGGGATTCACAAACATTTTCGTTGGCAGAAAATTAAAAACACAAAATAACATTTCGCAGTTTTATAATAATTGTCAAACATAATACACATGAACTTATATTTATTTTCCGTATATTTATATTCTAATATAAGCCCAACACAAATCAAACAGAAAACTGTTGCGGCACCACTTTGTGCACATACACAAATCACGATGACAAAATCGACCACAGCAACCAGTGGCATGCAACGCCGACTCGTGCCCTCGTGACAAGTATTGGTGTGTAAATAGTGTTAGGGTGCTAGCTGATAAAATTTTCCCAATCGTTGTCGTGTGTTGGTTGGGTGCAAATTGTGAATGATAGTGCGTATACAATTATATCAGGGTGAACTTAGATATATTTATACGTATCAGATAACTACTTTTTGATTTAAAGAAATTACAAAAATAAGGTTTTTCAACTATAGAATTTCAGAAATTCGTGACGATAGACACTTTAAAGTTCTCTCTCGTCTGAGCAGAGCTGCCAACGAGTGAACTCGCACAGAACGGAGCAATTCGGCGCCACTAGGGGCGCTGTAATCAGCGGCGGCGCGACAGCGCCAAAGCCCCCTCGCGGCGAACGCCCGCAGGTGAAATCCGTCGGTCCGATTACCTCTTGAAGTCTCGCGAACCAGAAGGACGCTGTTCGGAGTTGATGAGCATACATGTCGACAAATCAATCATAGCCAATAAAGAGTATGGATGTGTGGTGCTGTCTTCCTCGCCCCGCCCGCCCCGCTGCCGCTGCGCGCACAAAACGCACGAGAGCGAGGCCCGGGCTAGGCCCCGATGACACGAGTTAGTAACCTGAGCACGGCGATGCGTGGGCGTGGGGTGTGATTGTGTGCTGTTGTGTAGTGTCGTGTGCGCCCAAATGTGTGTGGTGTGTGTGTGTGTGGCGGCGGTCGGTGTGACCCCCAATGTGTGCGTGCTTAGGAGTGTGTGCCGGTATCGTGGGTGTGTGCTGGGTTGTGTGTGGTGGTGGTGTGACTGGGGTTTGTGTGTGTGTGCGTGTATGTTTAGTTTTTGTTGTGTTGTGCTGATTTACTGTGCCGGATTGTGTATGGTGCGTGTGGTGTGGCGTGTGTGCTGCTGGGGGTGGCTGTGGTGGTTGCGTGTGGTGCGTTTGTGGTACCGCTGTGTGTACCGTCTAGCGAGGCAAGCCAGCGATGCAACACAACAATTGTGTGTGTGTGTGCCATTGTCATATGGTCGATGTATGGTCGTAGTTAATATATTTTATTATTATGTTCCCCTTGCGGCTTTTACAGAAGAGGCCAGTGCGGTGGTTTTTAGGCAAGGCGTTTGGACGCGGCACCAGCCGTGTGTCGCAGCCAACAAGCACTCGCGGGAGCATGATACAAAAGGGAGTGTGGAAGTTTAGCAACGGGCCATGGGCCATAACGAAGTGCGATAAAAAGTGGATGAGGGCGTGTGTGTGTGTGTGTGTGTGTGTGTTGTGTGTTGTGTGTGTGTGTCGGTGGCACTGATGCGTGTGTGTGTCGTGTGTGTGTGACTGTGTGTGCACACGCTGTCGAAAGTAGAGTGAGCGAGTGACTGTGTTGCGCGGTGTATGTGCGACCGATGGCCGACCGTTCGTGCGATTAGCTAGCGTACGGGGTTATTTGTGTTCCATCGATGAGTGTTCTTCATGGTGTTATTTATGCCGACTACTGTGGTGCGTGCTGTTGAGAATCGCGCTACAGTTCCTTCTGGCTACTGTGGTTCAGAGCTGATGACCGAATCTAAGGGGAACCGCGGGTCGCCAGTGTCCAGGAGGATTTGGAATCAAGTCGGTATGTACATCGGCAACATGTGCTGCATCACCCTTACAGTTTGAGCGTGTGTTATAGCCCATGCCAGTACATTAAGCCGGCATACACCTGTGGATACAGTCTCGATACATTAAGATTGCTTCGTATATTGAGTTCGTGATCGCTTTTCTTCCAAGCGTCTGATCTTGCCAAGAACGCGATCGAATCAGTGTAAGTCTGTCACAGCTATACGTGTAAACGCA
>NW_014578747.1:0-7962 GCF_000485595.1 Priapulus caudatus
GACTGACCAAGCGGGTTAACCGCCTGTCCCAGCAAACCCCAAGCCGGGGTTAAAGGATTACGTCCGAATTCTCAGCACGGCATCAAGTCGTAACCTTTATGTGTGTTATTTGACAAAATAAAATGTTGAAAATACAATTATCGTTTTCTGATTTACTTTTCACTGCTTTATAGTACGTTACTTTATATGCCTAATTCTCCGGTGAACTACAGAGAGGACGCCAGTATCTGAACAGTACGGGGAATAGTGTTAGACAACAGAAATTACCAAATCGTCTAGAGTGTTGGCAAATTGTAACCAAGCGAATAAAACATTTTGTATCAGGGAGAGTTGAGAGATATAGTTTTAGTACTCAGTTCTTACTTTTAATAGTAAAAAAATGGCAATTTTTTTTTACAAATTTAGCCATAGCAAGAGTTCGTGGACGTAGTCCTTTAAAGCTGTCCCGGCGCAGGCACACACATGCACGCGCACACCGGTCACGACAGCAGGTACCACCACACACGCACGCGTCGCAGGCGTACTATCACACAACACAACAGCACACATCGCACGGGCTCGGCGATCGCAGGCGTATACACACGTACACGCAACGCACACCTGCGCAACACGCATCGCAGGCCAGTATAGCACGCGCACCGAGCCACCTCGAGCCAACGCCGCACACCCTGACATCGGCAGGCCATATACACACACCCTCCCGCACCTCGGCAGCACGCACCGCGCGACCGAGCGTCGGCAGGCATATACACGCGCCACCGCTCGCGCAACAAGCACCCCACATACAGGCGCGCACACGCATCGAGCAGGCCGTATACCACGCGCACCGCTCTTGTCAGAACAAGTTACGCGCGCAGACCACGACGTCGCAGGCCGTATACACCCACAGCTCGCGCACACGGCGCACACAATGCGTTGCAGCATATAGCACCGCGCCACGGCCGGCGCACTAGGCCGCACACACGCGTCGCAAGGCGTATACACGCGCACGGCACGCGCACACAGCCACACATCGTCTGGGCAGGCGTATACACGCGCCACCGCTCGCGGCACACGCGCACACATCGCTTGCGCCCTATAACGCGCACGCATCGCGCACACCGCGCGCACACGGCGCACACAGCGCGTCGCAGGCGTATACCAGCGCACATCGCTCGCGCACAACGCGCACACCTGCGTTGCAGGCGTACAGCACGCACAGACACGCTCACGCCCGACCGCACACATGTGCTTGCAGGCGTATACACTGCACAGACACGTCGTGCCAGGCGTAATACACGCACAGACACGCAGGTGCACACCACCGCACACGCACACACCGCACAGCCCACACACGTTCCACACGCACCACACAGCGTACACCGCATGCACAGGCATTTCACACGCGCACACGGCGTACACACGCCCCGCACAGGCGTTCACTCCACGCACAGGCATACAGCACACCTAGAAATACTGATAGTGGAGCAAAAGTGACAGCAATTAGCAAGCACATGTCAATACTGCCGCAGACCATGGTCCTCAGCCAAATGTCTAAAATCTGCCCTGTCCCATGACCCTTTGACCTTCTGCAGCGTTTGACATTGGACTCCAATCGCACAGTGATGCTTTTCTACCATGATGCTATACCGACTAATCACGAGCCTAGCGCGCCGTTAGATTGTGCCGCAATTTCATGCCATTTCCTCCCTATACCTTAAGTTAGGAGGGAATGTCCTTCTGCCTACACCTCTTGACCTTTGACGTTTGCCCTACAGCTTCGACATCCCAACTCGTTCTTGCGATTACCCCCACACGTCCGCCTTTCGAATCCGTAGCGTCGAGCCATTAGAGTTTACTCCCAACTGTATGAGCTGGCATGCACGAACGGACGGCAACGCTCATGCAAGTCTAGCAAATGCTCATCTGACTATTGTCAGTATGCAGGCTACAACACATTATGTCCAGCTTTTTTCACAAAATAGCAAGTATTCGGTTACTTTTCCTGATTAAATTGCTTGCTAACACGTCCTATTTAAGCTATTCCGTTCGATTTGTTGATCCAAACCCGCTGACTAATACATAGCATTAGCAGCATTAATTCGTGAGCATATATCAACATCCCGAGCTGACACTGATACAAGATTGCGTGGCACAGCTTGCTGTTGACCTAAGCGGGCTGCGCGCGATGAACGGCGCAGTTCCGCGGGCTATGCGCACGCGACCCGGGATGTCAGTATGAACCGCTGTCTCAGTGAGACGTGCGCGCAATTAGAGGCCCGGCGCATGTCTCCACAGCGGTCAGCGCTGTCTGTAGTTTTAGAAGGATGACAATGATATAATATATGGACGAATAACCAGGAATTTAAGAATTTATACAAACAGTAACCAAAATGCGCTCAGTATCATGCTCGATTAGCTTGAATCAAAGTATTAGATTTTAATACGAACAACAACAAATACAATGTTATAAACTGCATTCGCCCAAAGCAATAGAAAGGATAGAGAAGGAGACTATAATAACCCAATCCTAAACGTAATAAACAAGTGCGCAACCAAATATTCATACCTAGGGATTTATTAATGATATAGGAGGTAACGATATGTAAGAGCTGCCGAACTGAAAATGTAGGTTTGCATCTGAGGGAAATATATGATGGGCCAGAAGAGCAACAAGTGCCAGCAGAGCGAGCAGCGTCTCACCTGACCGGCAGTGTTCTGTGCTAAACTCACTGCAAACGAATCAAGACACGCCTCCCATGCCGCGTTCGCTCTCCCCGTTGTCTCTCTCATTCTGTGCTCTTTCGCTCTCTCTGCTCTCTCTTTGCTCTCTCTTCCTTCACGCTCTCTCTCTCCGTCTAGCCTCTGCTCGCGTCACCCTCCTCTCCTTCGTTGTCTCTCTCTTCTGTCTTTGTCTTTGTCTTTCTCTCTCTCCTCTTCTCTCTCGCTGCTCTATCTCCCTCTCACTCTATCACACTCTCTCACTTCTTCTCTTCCTCTCTCCTCTCTCACTCTCTTCCTCTCGCTCTCTCTCTCACTTTCTCTCTTCTCGAGCCGTATCCGCTGCCGGACGAGCTGTCGACTGATTGTCTATACAGATGGTCTGATTGTCTCTAAACCGCTAGCAAGACCGTTCGTGGAGCTAGGCAAGGCGTAACGGTTTTTATGATAACTTCACATAATTGACATTTCAGCTGTGACAATTCGTAGCCTCATACATCCAGGCATGCTATAAGATTCTAGCTAGCAAACTGGCAGTCAATCTTTTCTAACAGTAGGCGCTAAACAAATCGATTCTGATTTTTTTTTGTTACAAGCCCTCCTCTTGAGGGGTCACAAGTGTATCCGCGCACTTACCTTGCCATGTCAGCAGAAAGTCCATTTCATGGTCCTTCAATGAAAAGCATAAAAGATGCTAGTCACCGTGAACCACAACAAAAGTTTTGCCAAGCGCTCGCAGACCCATGTCCTCAGAAAACGTCCTAAAAATCTGCCCTGTCGCCCCATTGACTTGTGACCTCCAATGTTCAGCACAGTGATAGGCTTTTCCTACCCGTGATGCTATAAAAACCCGACTATCTACGACCTAAGTCGAAGCCGTTGATTGCCGCAATCTTCTGCATATTCGTCCTATACCTTAAGTTAGAGAGAATATTCCCCCTTCCTTTTACAATCTTGACCTTGACCGCTTTGAACCCCAAGCATTCAACATATGCAATTCGTTCTCGGATTACCCCCACGTCCCGAATATCGTGACTCGAAATGGTCACGTCGAGCCGTATATATTTGTGCACCAACTTTTGACAGACGGACGGACGGACAACGCTCATGCCGATTGTATTCAAGCTGCATGGCTGAGATAGTCAAGATGAGGGCTAATAAACAAGTGGCCGCGGAGCACAGCGGACTCATAACTAACGTCTACGCGGTCGACTCGTGTTGGTGCGAGTGGTGGATCTAGTAGAACGCAGCGGTCTCCGCACTAACCCTGTTAGCCCCAATGTGTTCACAATTACACGCCGAAAACAAGTGGCATGACAGGGATGGTAGTCAGGAAACGCTTCTCAAAGATGTTCGTTGGATCGTTATGTAAAGCTTGCCACAGAGATGGCGCGTACGTTTAAGTTCTCAGCTTAAAGATGGAAGCTCCCATCGTAACGTAGTGCAACCACTATTTGCAAGACAGAATAGGTTGGCACTCCCTCGTATTACCTACGCAGAGCCTAGGCTGCCTAGAGAGCTTGCCACCTGTAACTACATTAACCAGCAAAAACTACTACGTACTATGCACCACCACATGCACTGGTCAGTGCGAACTGGCATGCATAGCGATAACATGTAACATACCTGAGCAGTAGCAGAATGCCATTAGAAATTATCCCGATTTAAGGAGCATAACCTTGCTCATCCAAATTTAGCTTTTGAATGTTCACTGTGCATTGAGCCTCATACATCCAGGCAATGTATAGATTCTACTACAAACCGCGGCGGTCAAACTTCTTTTCTAAACAGACAGTAAACAAATCCATCCGTTCATAACCCTGCCTCTTGGGATCAAAAGGTAGTCCGACACTTACTCTTCGCATGTCAGCAGACGGTACAATCTTCATGGTCGCTTCATAAAGCCCATAAAAATGCTAGGTCCGCGCTTGAAACAAAAAAGTTTTTATCGCTTCGCGCTCAGACATATCTCAGAAAATGTCCTAAAACCTGGTCCCTGTGCACCATTGACCTTTGCCTCCAATTCGGCACAGTGATGCTTTTCCTACCCTGATGGCTGATACACGCGACTATCACCAGCCTACGGTGACCTTTAGATTTGTGGCCGCAATTCTGCAATTTCTCCCATATATCCTTAAGTTAAGGAGTGAACCCTTCCCTTCTTTTACACTCTTGACCTTTGACCTTGACCCTCAGCTCGACATCCCAACTCGTTTTGACGAGCCGCCCCGATGTGCGCGAATATCGTGACCGTACGTCACGCGTTAGGGGGGGGGGGGGGGGGGGGGGGGGGGAAGAAAAAAAAAAATTTTTGTGCCGCAACTGATTGACGGACGGACGGACGGACGATCATCGATCTAGCAAGCTCAGTCCGGTGACAATGCAGACTGAGCGTAAATACAGTAACCCAGCAAATAACTAAAAGACATTTCAAATACTACTAATTTCAATACAACTAAAGTACATGAGAAGTAGACTACTGGCTGTGTTTAAGACAATTTTTCTAAGTCACTTGCACGTTTTCTCTGCCGTGTTGTTGCCTCAAGTGCAAATCTGGTCCCATCGGCGATGATTCCAAAGGATTTATATAAATCTGGCTTCCTGCCAGAGATACACATTATTTTAGTCCTGTGTTAAGACCCAACAATTCATTTTAAATTCAATTATTTGTATTGTGGTGCTCATTGCATCTAATCATCGGGGGGACAGCTTTAACCCCGCTTGTGTCTGTCGGGGACAGCTTTAACCCCGTTTGTGTCTGTCGGGGACAGCTTTAACCCCGCTTTTCCCAATGGCGACCCTCACAATACGACATCGCAGATCTCGCACACGTATTCAGCGAATCGTTACGCCCAACCGTTGAATCAGCAGCTGCTACATTCCAACATGGACTACGTGTCGCCGAGGCTCGGACTTCAGTTCCGCGATTCACGGGCGATAACGCGCCACTTTCGATTACGTTCAACGACTGGCTCAGCACTTTGAATTGGAGACAGTTGGAATTGTGTCTAGACGCTACGTTGTTGCATGTGTTTGGTTTGTCGACGCTCGGAGGACACGCTGCTGAGTTTTTTGTCGCCTCCTTCTTGAGAGGCCTACTATGACTTGGGAACAGATCACGGAACAGCTGACTAAGCGCTTCTGCGATCCGCTGCGTCAAGTAGACGCGCAGAATGCGCTCAAGAACTTCCAGCAGAATAGTGGCGAAAATATCCGCCCGTATGGAGACAGGTTATTGACTCTCGCGTTGCGAGCGATTCCGGTCGAACAACTTTCGACGGCTGAGACGCAGGGCCGTCTCCTCGACATATTTTTGGATGGACCATACACAGCGACTGTTGCTTCATCGCAACCCTACAACGCTAACTGACGCCATTGACCTTGCAGCGGACGAACACGTACTAGAGTCATCTCTAGTGGCACGACGACAAAACCGTAGCGACGCTATCGCTGATCCCTACGACACGACAGAACCTATGGATGTCAATACCATACTACGACCTACGCCGTCGGAGCATCTGCTTAGAGAGGTACGCGGCTTGCGTACACTCATCACTCAAGCCGTGCCACAGGTTCAGGCGCCCTCAATGAATGAGTCATCACGAGACATGACACGACAACCCCCGCGCCAACAACGTTCACAAGCGCTCCTACCCCGCGACGATCAGCTCAGATCTTGCCAATGGCGACCCCCCCACACGACGCGACCAGCGTCCACCTGTTCGTAATAAGGCTTATCTGCCACCTGCTTTGCGCCAATGCACCCCATTTCAACCATCAGCGTCGGCACCTACCCAAGACCGACGCGACACTCGTTGCTATGCGTGCGGCCAACTAGGTCACTACGCGAGTGACTGCCCTCTTCGCCGCCGCTTAGAGGATTTTCGGAGGCGACCCCGCGACGCAATCGCACCGCCTTACCCTCACAACTTTTAGGCACGCATGAATCTGCTGCGTGCGGATCACCGACTACCGCTACATCTTCAGCGCCAACGTGCGGTGTTAAAGTCGGCTCACTCACTCACAGCCCTTATTGACACTGGTAGCGATTGTACACTTATCGATTTTGCTGCATGGCTCCACTTACCCCAGCACATGCGGACGGCTGCTAGTTTCAACACCGTCCGCGCATCAGACGCCATGCTTCTTTCTGTCACAGGCGATAAGCTACACCTTGTAAGCACCGCCACTTTACGCATTCTACTGGGACGGGTAATCACCCTCCATAGGTGCTACATAGTTCAGGATTTAAGGCAACAATTCATAATCGGAGCTGACTTTCTATCGGCTAACCGAGTAAACATTGATTTTGACAGAGGAGTGCTCGCACTAGGTAATAGTGTCGTCACTTTGAAACTCCGTCGCAGTAGACGACTTCTCCCCACCCCTCAACTAGCTTTCATTCATCATCCGACCGTGTTGCCTTCTCATTCGGGCCAACAGTGTTTCTGTTGCGTCCCCCGCCATTTCCGCCCAGGTACGCTACTCTTTGTTCAAGGATCGCCAGCCTTTAAATTGTTTCGTAGTAACCCCACCTCATCTTATTGCTGTCTCTAGTCGAAGTCACAGAGCAGCACACGTTTCTTTGCCGGCTAAAAAATCGCTCAGATCGAGCAATCTCGCTACCTCGTAATGCCGTTGTGGCAATAGTTGAAGCCACCACCCCTCCCCACATACAAGTTATTACGTCCACGCCTAACGAGGCCGGTGTATCAGCACACGATGGTGCAACCCCGCCCTTTGATTATAATTCACTCGTGGACCACGTTCAGGATTCTCGCCATCGGTCGACGCTTCTAAAATTTTTACGCCAGCATGAAAGCTCATTTGCGCACACAGATGCCCAACTAGGGTGTACGCACCTCTGTGAATTCCAGATTCATACCGGAGATGCTCGGCCATTCAAAACAAGGCTCTACCGCATGGCTTCAGAGCAACAAATCATTGTTCAGCAACAGGTTGACAAACTCATGCAGAATGGGATAATTCGCCCCTCCATGTCACCTTGGTCATCCGGCGTACTTTTGGTTAAGAAAAAAACTGGCGAGTATCGAATGTGTGTCGACTATCGGCGATTAAACTCAGTTACCGTAGGGGACACTTACCCTCTGCTACTCATCGAAGATGTGCTACAAACAATAGGAAAAGCTACAATATTTACTACCCTTGACTTTAAGAGTGGTTACCATCAGATCCCCTTAGCGGAGAAGGACGTCCCGAAGACTTGTTTTGTGACGCCCTCCGGAAACTAGGATGATTTAA
>NW_014578747.1:8430-18636 GCF_000485595.1 Priapulus caudatus
TTTTAGAATTCACCAATTACTATCGTAAGTTTATCAAGGGCTATGCCGATATTGCCCACCAATTGACCCTACTCACCCACAAGAACACACCCTTTGTGTGGTCAGACGAGGCACAGACTGCGTTTCAGTCTCTTCGTAAGTGTCTCACAGAAGCTTCCATTTTGGCATTGCCTGATGGAAGTCGACCGTTCCGTCTCTATTGCGACGCATCCGGCTACGCCATCGGAGCAGTTCTCATGCAGATAGACAAGCGAGAGCAAGAACACCCAATGTTTTATCTCAGTAGACAACTGACTGAGACAGAACAACTCTGGCCTACAATAGAGAGGGAATGTTTTGCATTGGTACATGCATTACAGAAATTCCGGCACTTCTTCATCGGTGCCGATTTTGTCATACTTCGCGATCATAAACCACTTAAGTATTTACTGGAAGCAAGGGCACTGCGCATTGCCAAACTCCAGCGGTGGACCCTGTACGTCTCTGGCTTTCCTTCATGTCGCCTAGAGTACACCACGGGCAAGTCAAACGTCCAAGCAAATGCGCTTTCTTGTTTGCCCTTCGAGTCATCTACTCCGACGACACCCCATCACTCATCAATCATGCCCACCACATCATCGATGCACAGCGATATGGCATCACGACCCAATTACCAAGTGGTACCGCCTTCGCCTACCGGTGTGGCCTCACAACCTGCACGACGGGTAGGCCCCATTACGCTCCATCACAACCCTCCTCACCTTGACGCGTTACCAGACCCTAAACTGATACCCCCTCACACCATCCCCGCTACTGACACCGAGCTCGCCACCTTGCAGCTGGCTGATCCGCTTCTTGGAAACATCATACGCACACTCTCCAACCCTGACGAAACCTCCATACGTGAGGCTAAGCTCGTTGAAAGCTATCTTTTGGTTGACGACTTGCTCTTTCATGTGCCGTCACGTGCGCAGGATGCTGAAGCTGCACCACAATTGGTCATCCCCCGTATTCTCGTACCCGCTGTGCTTCCCTTGTTCCACGATCATGCGTATGGTGGCCACCTGGGTTTCAAAAAAGTCTATAGCAAACTCACGCTGATTTAGTTACTGCTGTCAAGCATAGTAAGCGCCTGCCATCAACCGCCTCAGCATATGCCGAGGCAGGCAGCCTAGATATCACGGGTGCTAAGCATTCAGTAATGTACATTGCTCTCACATCACTGTTGCTTACCGTTATAGTCATCGCCGCATATTGCTACTGTTGTCGCTGCCGCCGCCCTCACAGCCCTGAGCGCCAGCCCCAACCCAGTCCAGCCGACCTTTCTCCACCCCCTCTCAGACGTACACGAACAGAAAGCTACCCACCCACCCCAACCACGAACAGACCTTGACCTCGTTCGCTATTTTCCGGCATGCCACTAACAATTCTTGAACCTCAACTACGAATGGGTTCCTTCGATCCTATAACACCCACCTTCCAGTCCAATGACCACGGCTTCCCAGGCCCGTCCCTCCTTGCCAATACCCCACCACCCACCTCCGTAATGGTACGATCCCCGCCTAACGCAAATATCACACAAATACTCTCCGACACCACCCCCAATTCCCCAACCCCTAAGGATTCCATACTCACTCCTATACTGCACCGCCACATCTCTCTACGGCCCCGCCCAGCGCGCCGTTCTATGCCCACACCATCCCCCTGTCCAATACCACCACTTCGCGTTGTTTAGCTTCCTCTCGGATATTAACCTAGGATCATTAGATTAGCGTCTTAACTTTATGAGTGCCCACTATTTTATTAATACCGGCTTAAGGATAGTTTTACTGCCTCGACGACGTGCAGCGAGTGCACCGCTAGCACTAGTCTTGTTAGTTACTAAGGATAATCGCATTAGCATGTTCGTAAAAGCGCACTATAAGTAACGCGCGCTTTATTTAACCGCATATATTCGTCAGACGCCATTTAAAGCGGCCTGGTTGTAACTCTGTTTATTCCGCGGCTTATACGCGACCGCGTTCTATAATTTCTCCAGCGCTGCTATGGCACTAACCGGGCAGTCAGTTTATATGCTGTCCTGGCTATGATATCGTGCCACGTATTATCATGCCATTTGAACATTGTCAGGACTCCTCTAACAACGACCAAGACGGGCAACAGCCCAGTGGACTGCAACCATCAGCGCCGTCGCCACCATTGCAGACGAGCGCCAACACCGCCTGCGCCTACGCCGCCATTGCAGACGGTCGCCAACATCGCCAGCATATACGCCGCAGGCACCAGCGCCGCCTGCGGATGCGAAGTCTGCGCCGCAAGGCCGGGAGAAAGCGCGCTACCCGCCCCGCCGCAGGCTCGCATCAACGGCATGGCAAGGCCGCACAACCCCTACCCCTACCCGGAGCCGGACACCACCGGAGGCTCCACCGACGAAGACACCTCCGCCGAGGAAGACTCCGACGACGACCCATGGAGCACCCCACCCCAACGCCCCGACCGCTATTACGCCGGCCACTTCGTCGGGATGGGCGTGAACTCCGACCCAATCATGTATGAGTTCGTCGATGCCTCGACGACGTGCAGCGAGTGCACCGCTAGCACTAGTCTTGTTAGTTACTAAGGATAATCGCATTAGCATGTTCGTAAAAGCGCACTATAAGTAACGCGCGCTTTATTTAACCGCATATATTCGTCAGACGCCATTTAAAGTGGCCTGGTTGTAACTCTGTTTATTCCGCGGCTTATACGCGACCGCGTTCTATAATTTCTCCAGCGCCACTATGGCACTAACCGGGCAGTCAGTTTATATGCTGTCCCGGCTATGATATCGTGCCACGTATTATCATGCCATTTGAACATTGTCAGGACTCCTCTAACAACGACCAAGACGGGCAACAGCCCAGTGGACTGCAACCATCAGCGCCGTCGCCGCCATTGCCGACGGGCGCCAACACCGCCTGCGCCTACGCCGCCATTGCAGACGGGCGCCAACACCGCCAGCATATACGCCGCAGGCGCCAGCGCCGCCTGCAGATGCGAAGTCTGCGCCGCAAGGCCGGGAGAAAGCGCGCTATCCGCCCCAACACGTACAGGCTCGCATCAACGGCATGGCAAGGCCGCGCAACCCCTACCCCTACCCGGAGCCGGACACCACCGGAGGCTCCACCGACGAAGACACCTCCGCCGAGGAAGACTCCGACGACGACCCATGGAGCACCCCACCCCAACGCCCCGACCGCTATTACGCCGGCCACTTCGTCGGGATGGGCGTGAACTCCGACCCAATCATGTATGAGTTCGTCGTCGGCGAGGAGGACGCCCCGGCGCGAACCACATTCAACCCTACGCACATACAGTAAAAACCCGCGTATAAGAACATAGAACCTGTTAGGCTAAAATTTCCCATTTAGACCCCTTTACATAAGAACCTGTTTTAGGCTAAGATTTTAAAGTAGGTTCTTAATTTTCCATGCAGATGAAGACTTAAAAAGAAACACAGGTAAAATAAAAAAGACGAGCTCAACAATACCGATGAATGTGCCAGCACCTTTTTTTGGCACGCATCTTTTTGCATATTGTTTTGTTTCCTTGAATACATACTGTATCATACAGTATGGTAAGCACTGAAAAACTTACACTGTAGCCCATCATGGGTATTAATTAGCAAAAATTGCAGTCCTTCAATTTTAACACAATTTGAATCAAGTATAGGCTTATACATATTAAAAGTAGAAACAATTAAGAACCTATTTAAGAACCTTTTGAGCCTCATTTTTCAGTAAGCACCATTTATATAAGAACATATTGAGGCTAACTTGGAAAAATCTATGTTCTTATACGCGGGTTTTTACTGTACAACAAATGGCGCGATCGCTCGCCACGGCGGCCCTCTTGGCCACTATGCAACAGCCACCCGCCACCCCCAACGGACCCGACCATCAAGAGGACGACGACGGTGACAATGACCCCAATAATGAATGCGAGCATGACGCATGAGCGTCATGCACATTAACTCCCGATTAGGTCCCTTCAGGACACAAGTGGCAAGTGAGTAGTTCGGTAAACCGTGACGTATCATTGTGTTTATGTATTAATGTATTATGATATTATTTATTAATGTATTATGATATTATGTATTAATGTATTATGATATTATGTATTAATGTATTATGATATTATGTATTAATGTATTATGGTGTTACTATTATATTCAGGTAGTAATATTACAAAGTTACGACGTCGACCGCCCCCCCCCCCCTGTGGACGGCCAGCCAGCAGGCTGGCATTAGATGTCCACAGGGTGGACATCGGTTTAGTAGGGGGAACAACCATGTTACAAGGCACATGTTATGTCGCACGCGACGCGGCGAGCCCGCGACGCTACCAGCGGTAGACGGAGACATTCACTCTACGGCGTTGCCCCTAGCAACCACGGGCGATCAATATGGCCTGCGAGCCGAGCGAGCTGAGCAGTCAAAGATGGCGGCACGCCGCGCCGTAACATGCTGCTGCAGTGCTGCTGTCCTGGGCACCTACGCCGGCTGGTTGGGGATTAACTACACCCTCCCAATTAGCGGCGCGTACGTGCCGTGATTAGTGGTGGCGGCCCTAGCATGGAGGCGAGGCCCGGTGATGCCCCGCGGCTAACGCGATGCGACTTTAGAACCGCTCGATCGTGGAGTGTCACCGGGTGGTGGGATTAGCTGGATTAGATGCGCTAAATGCAGCGTGAAAAGCTATCAACGCTCGGGGCGGCGGCCATGTTCAGCGCGCGTGACGCGTCCGTGCGAATAGACGGGGCCACCTCCTGGACGGTGGTGCTGCAGAATAGCGGGTCTTCCCCGTTAGGAGCCGCCACCGTCCAGGGCGAAGGTGGTGAAGCCAAGCGAACGCGGGTGAGACGGACGCGGTGGTTGGCGCGCGCGGTGCGTGGATGAGCATGCACCGCGCGCGTGGCGTCGCCTATAAAAACCGCTGCACAAGCGGATTCGGGGAATGCTCTCCTAACTCTAGACGCGACCGCCTGTGTATCTGTATCAGTGAAACAATAGTGAAATTCAGTCAGCATTAAACAGCTTCAGTCATGGTATATATTCTTTGACTCTACTTTTTGTCTATGTCCTTTGGCTACGAATACGACATTACAATATGCAACTATACCGTAACGTAAAACTCTGCGTTACACTTGCTCAAGTTCAGAAATTTTTAACTGTTCAAAAATTCTCTGCGAATGCCTGCGATCAATTTATACGCAACAGGGACGCTACGCACGGAACACGATCGCAACACGATCGCAACTCATAAGTTATGAACGCAGGTGATCGCAGGTCCAAATTTGAGGTACTGCCAGTTGGTACGACAGTGCAGAATTGTGCGACCCTGCTTCGAACGGTTGCGTGCCTTGTCGATTCAAGGTGCTGGACGTATCCCCAACGCCTATTGCGTATCCCCAGCGTATCCCCAACCTATGAGTCGTGAGTTGCGTGTAGTGGACATACATACCTTTGAAAATGATAAATATTGGCCTTGCGAGATCGCGTGCAGTTGTTGGTGGAACTTTCCGAGGTGACAAATGGACTACTCTCTGTTAGTTTGGATCATCAGTTTAATCTGGTCAATTAGCACAACCAAGCACATACTAATAAGAATAATACAAGGGAGAAACAAAGAAGAAAAAGTGTGGTTAACATAAGATAGCAGGCCCTGCACTGCCGCTAAACGACCCAGCTTTCTGTGGAGCTCCGGAACGAGGACAAGGGTGCATTCAAGAACTCCAGAGGAGCCCCGAGATTACGATAAGCGCACGAAGTGTGCCCTCGCATCACCCAGCAAAACACCAAGTACAGGTGTGCTCGCCGGACACCTGGCCTGAAGCGGGCAGTCACTGCGGCACCTGCCTCGGACCAAGTACTGCTCGACAATCAGTTTACCGTTATGACGTCTTTATATACAGGTTTTACCACGTGACCGATATCCAATAGCACGTCAACACACCAAGGTCAACGCAAACTCTGGAAGTTTTGAACTCAACTCAAACGCACCAAACCACCCGCACCCGAACTCGTAGCTAGGTACGCAGATATGGAATCAAAGTTCATCGGCACTCATCCACGCAACCGCACCACGCATTAACCACACGCAACCACACGCAACGCCAAGGTAATAGGCAGAAATGACAAAATGTTTGATTTGTGCCTTTGGCGTATAAAAAAATATTTACCCCAAACTCATAGGTTTCAGCCAACCTAGGGTGACGGGGCCTTAAGTGAAGACATTCCAAAAAAGAGCAAAATAACAAGAGAAGATTGAGGGGAGGAGGAAATTAGAGGATCCAGGTCGAGGAGTGAGAGAGGGGAGGGAGGTGATAGAGAGGGAGAGGCGGGGAGACAGGAGACTGAGGAAACCACGCCCCCGTACCCCCCTCCTCCAAAGGCGGCGCGCGGCGTACAGCGCGCGTGTGTTGTGGGTGTGGGTGTCGCGCTGTGTGTTGGGGGTGACTATGGGGGATCGAGGTAGTCCCCTTTTTCATTTGTTTTCTGATGCTTTCACGTACTCTGGTCACATTTGGGAGCAGTATTACACTAACACGGAGAACGCAGTAGATAAATGACCTAATAATCGATACACACGCCGTTTCAAGTGAATAATAGAGTTTAATGAATCGAACCTAGGCTAGCCAATTGGTTATAAGTATATAATTAATTTCAAGCTTGGGGTTAGGGTTAGGGAAAGCACTGGTCTATGAATGACATTGGTGTGCTAAACTATCCAGTACAGCAGGTGCATAGCACCAAAGACTGTACAAAAGGACCACTACCTCTTCTTGCAAGTACCTGTTATACAACTGAACAAAGCAGTCAGCAAACTTACTCCCCCAGATCAATTCATGACACGACATGACTATAAATATAATTGTAGCACATGTGTGCATCATATTAGGACTACCTACAATGAGATCATCTTTGATTTCTTGTATACGCCTGATAATATCAAGAGCTAATAATATGACTAATAGCATATATTAATTTATATATAGAGATATTCTTAGTCTATGGTATGAGCACCTGTGCGCCATTAACAATACCTATTACCAATATTATATGAGACAATGTTACAATAGTAAATTCTAAAAATTGACAGTCGTTATAAATATAATGTTTGTGACTCACAAGTGCTAATACTCATGTTAACAGGCGTACAAGAAATCAAAGATCCTGAAATTAAGTATAGTCCTGATATTATGCCCACGTGACATAAAATGATATTTATAGTTGCGTATTGTCATTAACTGTCATGATTATAATGTAGGACATAATAATGATACAAACGACAGACAAATTAAGGTGAACACACGTTGTGTTTTTTAAGAAACATTTAAAAATAAAATGTGAAAATTATGTGAAACTGCATCCTAGCTCAGATGCTGTTCTTCTTCATGATTAAACATTTCAAATCTACGTGAGATACCACAGCTTGTACCACAGCATAAGCTAATATGTTCACACACACGCATGTACACATACACCAACTATTTGAGGTAGACATCATTGCCTCAATAAATTGCAAAGATTTGAATGAAAGGCCTATTCGTCAGGTAGTTTAGTTAGTATCCATGACTTTAGCAAATTTAATTCTTCCAGGTATTAAGGCTCCGGTATTTATCCGGCATGCCGAAGTCCGGAAAAAGTGTGAAAACGTTCTCCACTCTTAGTTTCTGCACGTGACCACTGGTCTCCTTTCCCTAGTCAGATAACACGATCGGAGTACGCAATCCATGAGCTTGAAATAGAGGCGGGTTATCACTGTTTTTGGCAATACAAATGTTACACCGTAGATTCATTACTATGGAAGCTTGACAGTGAAAACACCCCGGCAACGTTAGGATGGTAACAGTAAGCCAAATGCATAGCCATACTGCCACCCATTGAGAATCCACCTACGATGATGCGATGTTTAGGTATTCCTGCCGTGACCTGTGCATCTATCAGCCGTGTGAGGAAGATCGATGATTCACCAATACTCCGTTCGTCTTCTGGAACACTCGCCGACAATTTTTCACGGTCAAACCAGACCGTATAGTAGCGCCAATTGGTGTATATTTCCCCACTGGTGCAGTTGGAAACACCACGCGTATATGTGAAAAGATTAACGTATTGCTGAGCAGTTTCCCCACTGCTTTGTGCATGCCAAGACCAGCCCCACAAACTCCATGCAGAAAGATGACACAACCCGTCAAGCTCGCGACAACTGTAGGCGGAAAATAGGTTTAGGCCTATCCGCCTCCATAATCCATGATGATGATGATGTAAAACCAAAAGACACATAATGGCCTAGTAGTAGAAGTGTGTACAGTGTTCCAGCGAATATTGCTAACAGTGAAAAAACTTCGATCTGCTACTATCCGAGGTGTACCACGTACAGAGGTACTTGGTCATTTCCTTCCGCCTTTACGACACAGGACATGCAGTTACTCTAAGTTTTAACGCACTCGGACGCTACTCTAACGCTACTCGGACGCACTTTTGCGCGGCGTATCGGCGTGACGCTCTCGCGTTGAAGGACGCACTTGCAAACAGGCATGCGCAGAATATGGCATTGCGCAGTAGCTCTAGAACTATAGGCCTACAGGGCTATAGTTCTAGAGCTAATTGCGCAGTAGCTCTTGCGCGCCAGCGGTAGATCGCCAACGGACGCGGTAAACAAAAATAGCCCTTTACTGCCGATAAGGTAATTTTGATATAAGTAATAAATAAAGTTATTAAGAACGTGTAATCTGTGCAAAGTAACAACGTGTAGGCCTATCTGCGCATTCAACCCATTGAAAACTATCACCTAGATCAAATGAAAACATTATCAGCCACGGTATGCGATTCTAAATTACGTTCTGTCACGGAATAACGCATGCGCAGTGTGTTCATTTTTGGACTCTCTCAACACTTTATATATTGATCGAAAATTTAGAAACTCGGAAACTCAAAAAGTCGTGTGGCGTTTCAGGGCTTCCATGATATTCTGCATGCGCTAGCACACTTACGTAGTCAGATTGTGAAGGGACTGGTAAAGGAAGCGGGCACCCTACAGACTAGGGCGCTCTACTATTCGTGGACACAGATCTACTGATAGTGTCAGGAGTCTATCAATATTGATTTTACCATGCACACTTGCTGCATGTCAGCCTGCCCGGCTCCAGTTTGAACGTATAAGAACGGCCGAAGAATATTATCTTGGCAGTCAACGGCGACCGACGTTGCAGCGCCATTTGCACAAACATTAGCATAGCTGGGAATCGTGGCGCGATGCTGCGAGCGAAGTAAAGCATGTAGATCAGATTTTACCATGCACACGTGCTGTCAGCCTGCCCGGCTCCAGTTTAAACGTATAAGAACGGCCGAAGAATATTATCTTGGTAGTTAACGACGACCGACGTCGCAGCGCCACTTGCCCAAACTTTAGCATAGCTGGGAATCGTGGCGCGATGCTGCAAGCGAATTATGCTGCAAATTTGTTTTTCTCACCAATCGTCGACGATCGTGGGCCCGTCAACGCGCGCACCGCGCTGGGACGAGCTCGTACACGCTTACCTGATCATGTGCTTGCGTGCCATTTCGAGCGCCTGCACCGCGCCCTCGTGGTAGTCGGGGAGCGGCTGGAAAGGTATGTCGAGCGACGCGAGCAGGCCCGGGGTGACGTGGCCGTGTACGGCGTGGTGAGGCTCGTCTCGCTTACCTGCCGATCGTTGCCATCATATTAATATGATCATATCATATTATATCATATTAACATATACACACTAGCTCTTGATAAAGCTGGCTACAACTCCCACAATGAATACACACGATTACTATGGCCTCTTTCTTCCGCTTTACCCTGTTCTACCCCCTTCCCCGCTTCTACCGTGGTTCTCCCGCCGCCCCCCCTCCCCGTTTACTTGGTTCCTCCCCCTCCACCACGCTTTCACCTTGTTTCCTTTCGCGCCCTCTTACTTCCGGTTCTTCCCGCTCGCCCGCTCTCTCACCTCTGCCTCTCTCCGACCCCCTGCCTCTTACGCTCGGCTTTTCCCCCTCTCCGTCCGTTTTACCTCAGTTTCCCGCCCCCTTCCCCCCCCCCGCTTACTGGTTCCGCCGCGCCTCCCGCCTTCTAACCCTGGTTCTCCCCCCCGCGCTTTACTTGGTTTCCCCATTCGCGTTTACGCAGGTATTCTCCCCTTTCCGCGTTTACCTGGTTCCA
>NW_014578747.1:18887-28503 GCF_000485595.1 Priapulus caudatus
CTTACCTGACTCTCCCCCTCCCGCCTTACCTGACTCTCCCCCTCCCGCATTGACCTGGTTCTCCCCCTCCCGCTTTACCTTACTTTACCTTACCTACCTATCTTTTATTCTTGTTGTTTGTGCACAGGGCGTGCGTGCGGTGTACTTGTGTGTTGCAGATGAGCATTTGAACGGCATTTACAGCAAGTTATCGATAATAATAGGCGAACTAGAGTAGAGAAACATTAAGACTTTAGTAGTAAATACATTTCGTGTTTATTTACCTTTTTTTATTTTATTGAGACGTTCCAAGTGCCTGTGAGATTGCCCATGACGTTAAAAACGAATCAACGTCAAACAATTATTGACTATATACGTCATTAATGTTCCTCCGCCAGCTCCTCCTTTCTTTCCCATTAATTTGACGTGTGAAAGTAGTGCATCAGAGCAGACTTGTTCCTCCGCCAGCTCCTTTTTTCTTTCCCATTAATTTGCCGCGTGAAGGTAGTGCATCAGATCAGACTTGTTCCTCCGCCAGCTCCTCATTTGTTTCCGATTAATTTGCCGTCTGAAGGGCGTGCATTAGGTCGGTCTTGTTCCTTCGCCAGCTCGTCCTTTCTGTCCCATTAATTTGCCGCGTGAAGGTAGTGCATTAGGTCGGCCTTGTTCTGCGTCGGCGTGCACGTCGGTCGTCCAAGATCCTTCCTCGCGCCGACGCGACACTTCACCTCGAGCATGACGGGACCGCGTGCCGCCCGCATCTTGCCCACGCTCTCCCTCACCTCCTCCTCCGTGCGCGCGACCAGCGTCTCCCGGTAGCCGCACGCCTCGGCGATTCTCGGGAAGGAAAAGCCGTCGTGGTTCGCCGCGTCCGTCGGCTGCGCGCCGGTGGAGTCGTGCGCGCCGTTGTTGAAGACGACGTGCTTGAGGTTGGGCAGGTCGCGCTGTCCGACCGTAGCCAGCGCCCCCATGTGCATAATCACCGAGCCGTCGCCGTCCAGACAGATCACGTGCTTGTTGGCGTGGAAGAGAGCGATGCCAAGCGCGATCGTGGCGATGTGGCCCATCGATCCGACGGTGTAGAAGTCGCGGCTGTGCGGCTGGCCGCGGCGGGCGCGGTACTCGAAGAGTTCTCGCGAGAGCATGCCGTTCGTGCTCACGCACACCTCGTCACCACGCAGCGCGTCGATGACGGCCGGCAGTGCCGCCTCGCGGGTCAACGCGAACGACGTTTGCTGCCGCTGCAGGCGGAACGGGAGGAACGTCTGTCGCTTCACGAGGAGGCAGTAGGGACCTTTCGCGCTGCAACAAAAGTTGCGAATAAATCGTTATAATTTAAAAGTCGTCGGCCGCATGCCTGCAATGTACGTAAGATTTCTAAGCGATAACAAACCGATCACGGGAGAATAACGAGAATGCGAAGAAATATAGCATCGGGCGGGTACTTTGCTTACGCGTGACGAATAGAATATAAAAGCCTCTTATCGCGCTTAGGGTGTATTAAATCTTCCGAAATCATACAACGTACAACGTAGAGCATTTCCGTGTTTGTAGCAGCTGTTGGCAGATATTCTCTTCTACAGAACCGGTTCGGATTCTGACAAGTAGGTTCAACAATATTTTTCGTCGAACGATCAACAAATTTGTTTTTCTCACCAAGCGTCGACGATCGTGGGTCCGTCAACGCGCGCACCGCGCTGGGACGAGCTCGTACACGCTTACCTGATCATGTGCTGGCGTGCCATTTCGAGCGCCTGCACCGCGCCCTCGTGGTAGTCGGGGAGCGGCTGGAAAGGTATTCCGAGCGACGCGAGCAGGCCCGGCGTGACGTGGCCCTGTACGGCGTGCTGAGGCTCGTCCCGCTTACCTGCCGATCGTTGCCATCATATTAACATATACACACTAGCTCTTGATAAAGCGCTAAACTCCCACAACAGAATACAACACGATTACTTGGCTCTTTCCCTCCCGCTTTACCTGGTTCTCCCCTTCCCCGCTTTACTTGGTTCTCCCGCTCCCCGCTTTACTTGGTTCTCCCCCGCCCCGCTTTACCTGGCTTTCCCCTCTCGCGTTTACCAGGTTCTCCCCCTCCCCGCTTTACCTGGTCCTCCCCAACCCCACTTTACCTGGTTCTCCCCCTCCCCACTTTACTTGGTTCTCCCCTCTCGCGTTTACCAGGTTCTCCCCTCCCGTTTTCCTGGCTTTCCCCCTCTCGCGTTTACCAGGTTCTCCCCCTCCCGCATTTACCTGGTTCTCCCCCTCCCCGCTTTACCTGGTTCTCCCCTCCCCGCTTTACTTGGTTCTCCCCCTCTCGCGTTTAACAGGTTCTCCCCCTCCCGCTTTCCTGGCTTTCCCCCTCTCGCGTTTACCAGGTTCTCCCCCTTCCGCTTTAATCTGGTTCTCCCTCTCCCGCGATTACCTGGTTCTGCCCCCCCTTCTCCGCATTTACCGCTGGTTCTCCCCTTTGCGCCTTCCAGGTTCTCTCCCTCCCCCCGCGTTTACGCTTGGCTCCCATCCGTGCTTTTAGCGCAGGCTGCTCCCCGCTCCCGCGCTTTACCTGGTTTCCTCACGGCCATCTCGCCCGCCATTTACCTGACTCTCCCTCCGCGCATTTTACCGTGGTTCTCACCGCGCCGCGATTTACCGACTGATATGTCAGGAACGGCTTATGCACATTTTATCTGGCAAAATTATGACAGACATTTTTGGGTATCAAATCTGGGTTCATATATTCCTGAACTAATAATTTTTTTGAGGAGCCCAAGAATTTGACCCCGGAAACCTCCCCCCCCCCATGGGCCCGCTAAGGGACCCGAAACTGTTATTTGCCATATCTTTGCCCTTCTTTGGTCGATTTGAGCAAAGTTAGAGTCGATTTTGGGGTTTTAAACATCAAGGAATCGATTGGGCGTGGTTTGAAACCTAAATTTGTCCTTTAGAGTCAATTCTGGTATTTTGAGGTCAAAGGATTTATTAGATACATATGATACACTTTCTGTCTCTTGGAAATTCGGTTTCACTTAGTAGTAGTACACGTAGTAAAAATCTGACAGACTGACAGTCCGCAATCGTCCTCGGTCACTTGTTACATACACAGCCCACACTGACTGCATATCATCCTGTACATGCTTCAATTAGAGATTGGTGCACTTCCTGGTGCAAGTGCAGAAAGAAAGGCACATAACATTGTTCTTAGCGCATTTGCATGACTGGTACTTGAGTGTTCGGCTGCGACAAATGCCAGTCACGATGTCGAGGTTTGGTCTTGCTGCGTCTGTGGTCCATTGAATGTGGAGTTGGATCTGATAGAGTTTCCATCCACACATCTCAAGAGGAGGGCTGGGGATCTGAGTGAGGGTGTTACCCCACACCCATCCTGCCTGGTAGGCGCTGCAACGTACCGCCAGTCTGAAGGAATCCAATGAAGGTGGGAGGTCCCTTAACTCATCAGAACTTGAGGCCTGGAACATTGAGAACCGCAGTTCATTGAGATCTTGGTACACAGCCCTCTTTGAGTATACGTAGCACACAAAATCCACAAGTATCTTTTCTGTGCTGAGGATCACTTGTTCGGCTGGGCACCAGCTCAGTTATTTAAATGCCTCTGTCAGTTCATCCCTCATCGAGCACTTATTCCATTGAGAAAACCACATCTTCTTGGTCAGCTTGTAGAAAGAGCAGATAGAATCGGCGCCAGTGAAGCAGTGGAAGAATGGCTAGGCAGACGTCCTCCCCTAGTGACTCATAGCAAACATTGACATGAATGTTCTTGCTGTTCTTTCCAGAGTTAAAATCAACATGAAGCTCAAAGTCCGGGTCGATCTTAAGGAACTGGGGCATAAAGGCGAGAAGAATGACAATGACGTCCGAATCAACTGTCCGTACAGTCAATCGCGATAAACCACATGCCAACATGTCAATTATATGGCACACCATCCTGTTGTCCGCCTCTTCTAGGGTTTCCATCTTTTGCATGTATATAGTCCTTTCACCAGCATTTGTTAGAACATTTTCAAGACCATTAGTGACACAGAAATCTTTCTTCCAGGACCAGGAGGATGGGTTACCACAGCTTTCCGCAATTAGTGCATTAAGTCTGGTCTTGTTCTGATCATCTGTGAAAAAAGATTTAGACATATCCTTCGGGACAGTGCTATCACCAGTAAAGTTAACTTGCTGCCTTGAACCTTTGGACTTCCTTTCCGAGCGGGTGGGGCTCTTGATGCTTAACGGGTTATACTGGTCTGCTACAATATCGATTCGAGACGCGCCCAGGCGTGTGGCAGTGTTCTCAATGCTCTGCAGGACCCTGGAGACAAATTCATTGAAGGTTGACACCTCTGGAAGGACTGCAGCCTGCGCTCACATGGTCACTGAAAGGTCAACAACGAGTCCTTTGACATTTGTTGGACTTGGTGTAACCGCGTTTTCGGTGATGTCAGCCAAAATCTGTGACTTTGAACTGTGATAAAGGGATCCATTCTTTTTGACGAAGCACTCAGGTAATCCGGTTATCTCCCCCTCGAAAAGTTTCTTTGTCTCCGATTCACGGTTCTTGCAAGCATCTCTCAATTTGTTGAACAGTTGCTGGGTGACCTTGATGCGAGGGTTCTCAAATCCGACATCATCGGCACTGCTTGGAAGCTTTAGCATGTTTCTTGTTACCTTTAATTTGATAACATCGTCACTTCCATAGACGAATCTACTGCGACGAAACTCGTCATACTGTTGCACTCCAATTGTGAACACCCTTCCTGCATCATCGACAATGACCTCTGGGAAGATATAGGAGGAATTCAGTCTTCCAAACAATTCTGAGGTAAATGGATTGATAAGAATTTTACTGTGAACTTTTCGACAGTCTGATATGAACTTGCGGATAAAGGAAGGGGTGATCTTCTTGTGACCTTGAGCCAATGTAGGCCCCTCTATTGCAGACAAATATTGGTGAATTTCTGGCAGGCAGAGTTCAAGCTGACGAAGATATTCTTTGTCCTCGCGATTTACGAGATCAATGTACCCAGCCGTTGATTTGATTTTGTTGTTGTTGTGTTCTTGTGCTTGGTCCAGGGCTATCTTAGAGAATGCATTTCCTCTTGTGTTGAAAACAAAATTTCCCGACGCTAACTCCGTGTGCAGTGTGGGGAACTTGATTGGAAGAGTCTTGAAATCGTATATGAACACAGAGACCCAGCGAGCATAATGTGTATAGTCTAGCGAAAAAAATAAGGGTGCAATCGAATCGAGTGCCACAATCAGCAAGTTCAAGTTAGCTTCTGAAGGCCCGCACAACCATGAGGACTACCTTGATGTAGTGCAGCACGTGATACCAGTAGCCGAACATAGGGTCGCTTTTTGACTCTGACCACTCCTGGAATTGTGATGTCCTCATCTTCTCGAACAGCTTCATACGCGTCCTGCATGGACCGCGCCAAGACCACAGCTAACACTTGGAAGACGTACTGAGCTTTCTTGATGTTGTTGACATCACATACTGCCGTAGTAAGGCCCACAGTGTCCATTGAGGCAGCGGTGACGATACTATCCATCCCTATCCCTTTGAGGAGCTGGCCTATGAAGTCCAGCGCAGCCTGTTCAATGTGCAGGCCACCCATAAACACAAAGTAAGAATAACCAGAAGCTGCAGGACATGACCACTAAATAGTCTTCTTTAGCGCATACAATGGCTAATCTGAACATCCGACTGCGACCTGACCCGGATTTAGTTAGACCGCGTTTGTGTATACTAACGTTAGTATAATAGAGATCAGTGGTGCAAACCAACACAAAAAGAAAATGGAGGATGGGAGCATAAAAAAATAAATAATAAATATATTATAATTAAAATAAATAATATAATATAATAATATAATAAAATAAATAAATAAATATGCTAGCAGGATACCCGGCGTTGCGCGGGAAATAAAACACTCAGTTGGTGCATGACCACTTGGTTGAAAAAAACATATATAAAATATATGACAAGTTTAGGTTCCAAACCACGCACAGTCGATTCCTTGATGTTTAAAACCCCCCATATCGACTCTAACTTTGCTCAAATCGACCAAAGAAGGGCAAAGATATGGCAAATAACAGTTTCGGGTCCCTTACCGGGCCCATAGGGGGGGGGGGTTCCCGGGGTCAAATTTTTGGGCTCCTCAAAAATTTCATGGTTTAGGAACATATGCACCCAGATTTGACCCTTAAAAATGTCTTTCATAATTTGCAGATTTGGGCTCTGTTACGTGCATATAAGCCTCCTGACTATGACTCTCCCCCCGCGTTTACCTGGTTCTCCCCCTCCCGCTTTACCTGGTTCTCCCGTTTCCGCATTTACCAGGTTCTCCCCCTCCCGCATTTACCTGGTTCTCCCCTTCCCCGCTTTACCTGGCGCTCTCCCAGCGTTTACCAGGTTCTCCCCCTCTCGCTTTACCTGGTTCTCCCCTCCCCGCTTTACTTTGTTCTCTCCCGACCAGATTTATCTAACTCTCGCCCAGCGTTTACCTGGTTCTCCCCCTCCCGCTTTACCAGGCTTTTCCCCTCCCACGTTTACCTGGCTCCCTCCCGCTTTACCAGGCTTCCCCTCCCGCGTTTACCTGGCTCTCCTCGCCAGCCGACTAGCAGCAGCATCGGCACGCTGTACACTCCCGTTGAAGCCAGCGACAGCAATGGATTGATGGCGTTGCCCAGTCCCGAGTTCTGCATGTAGACGAGACCGTGGCGCCCCGTGGCGATGTGGTATCCCGCCGCCAGCGCCACCGCGCTGCCCTCGTTGCACGTGATGACGTGGTTGGATCGGGCAACCTTACTAGTCACGTACGCGCAGAAATCCTGTAACAATGGAATAAGAAGGACAACGTTAGACAACAATACCTGAGCCGTAGGCTAAGCAAATTCCTAGGGGGGGGGCAGTGGCGGATCCAGGATTTAAAAGAGGGGTGGAAACAGGTGGGAGGTCTGGGGGTCCTCCCACCGAAAACTTTGAAAATGTAGATCGCAGGAGATGGTATTTGAGGCACTTTTGAGTACATGTACAGCCTTCATTCTGACTACAACAATTCTCTTTTAATAGAACAATTGATTTTTTAAATTTTGCTCCAAAATCTAGATGGTCAGCTGCCCCTCTTGCCCCCCGCAGGCTATGCGGCCCTGAATATGTCGTTGAACGGTTGCGGAAATGTGCTTGCAGAAAGACGATTATTTTTGGAACGCGGTAGCACTCACTTCTTCACAACACTCACTACTTGAGTCTACTTCATTCACATGCTATACCAGCGTCGCAATACATTCCGCAATTCTCTTACATACTCCCATTACTGGTAGGTTTGCAGGGCAAAGACTGTTATAGAAATCTCAGCAAAGGAGCTGCGTAGGGCCAATGCTCCATGGAACAATAGCGGCAAAAAATGTGCTCATGTGCCATGTAACCGTTAATATTAATATTATATATATTTGGATATTATCCTGTTACTATTCGCTAGAAATTTTATTGACGGACACATTTTTGTTACGTAGACGAACGAATAGTTAAATCGCTGTCGGAGTGGTGCGCTACAATTTTCTATAACACGGATATTACGCTGCCAGGTAACGTACGAATTATCAAAAATGAACGGCGAGAGTTTTGGGTACAGACTACTATAGTCACGAAAGGGCCCATATATGTTGATGATACAAAATATTTAATAGATATTTAAAAAAAATCGGGGTTTAGCATCATATGCTCGTCCGCTTGGCAATAATTCGGGGAAAGGCGGTGAAAGGTAGGCCTACACAGCAAATATAATTAGCGCATATACTAAGAACATATCCTACATACACTGCATAAGAACATAAATAATTATACTGAGCACACATAATGAGCAGATGCACTGTCAGTTCCTCATTATTAGTTGTTAATATAGTTTGTGTTCTCTTGATGCACTCTTATGTTTATTTTCACTTTATCTGTGTTACGCTATAATACGCGCTCGCCGAACCAGTCATAAAATCAATGGGTCACTGTAAATAGTACTAGCCAAAAAATTTTCTCGACACAATGATCTACGAAAATTATCATGTTCGATAATTGCAATCGCGCAGCTTACTCGGTGCCGCGGTCATCTACATGCGACGTCGCGCACGACATCGCACATCGGTGTTATATAACTGCCGTCGTGTCGTGTGTTTTTAATCCATTCTAAACCACGACGTCACCATTTTTCAACCACGACGTCACCTTTTTTTCAACCACGACGTCACAAATTTTTAACTACGACGCTTTGCTTTTTAACCACGACGTTGACCTTCTTCAACCACGCTGTCACTCTTATTTTAAAACCACCTAGTCGCCATTTTAGCCACCTCGTCGCACTTTTAACCACGACGTCGCCGTTCATATAACTTGCAGAACATGGAATCAAAGGAGCCACGGTCCAATTATTCAATAATTTAAGTTGTCCAGAAACTTGTTTTTGTATTTTCAGTTACTTTAGAAACAATCTTATCGACTAAGAATTTGGGGATGTATTTAGCGATTGTAATTGGAATCACAATCAGAAGCAATCTTCTTGCAAAAATGGTGACATACGGTCGCGTAATGTATACGTCACGGCCACGTGTTACCTTGAGCAGGGAGTCGGGAACCCCGCAGAAGAATTCGACGCCGATGCTGCGCACTGCTTCGATGAAGCGAGCCGGATCGAGGAAGTCCCGTACCAGGAGCGGATCATCCGGAGCTGGCATACTCCGCTCCTTCTCCATCACCACTGCCGCCGAGGCTACTTCTTCCTCCTCCGGCACCGCCTCAGCGTCACCTCGCGCGAGGACGCTGCACGTATGCAGGGGACAGCAACTCGGCGACACGCCGGCCGTACTGGCGGCCCGCAGGAGAGGGGAGCGGCGGGGACGGAGCGCCTGCCGACAGGCGACGGTTGGCAGCGACGCGAGCTGCAGCATTAGTCTACGAGACATGGCGACGACGACGGCGGCGGCCCGCTCATGTAGCAGATATGTCGTGAGCTGCAATAAGCCAGTTCGTAGTTAGCCAAAGGTTTGTGTGACGTCACAGATCACCGGGTCATTTGTGACAAAAATCTATGAAATCTCGAGTGCGGCGTGCGCTCTCGGTTCAGTACGTATATGTAGGCCTACTACATATATTCTGTGTACATGCACACACACGCATGTGTACGTGCACACACACGCACGCACGCACGAGTACATGCACGCACGCACGCACCTGTACGTGCATACGCGCGCACGTGTACGTGCACATGCACGCACACACGCACGTGTACGTGTACACGTACGCACGCACGCACTCTTACGTGCACACGCACGCACGCACGCACGCATGTACGTGCATGCCCACGCACGCACCCACGTGTACATGCACAGATGTGCTAGCATTGTGGCAGTGGTATCCTGAGTGTACAAAGGTGCACAGTTTGTGCATGCAGTTTGCATAAAACAGGAATTTGAGGCACGTGATTTGTATCAACCACGCCTGCGGGAAAGATGTGTTTGTTTACAGCAGCTGCTGTAGACCACACAGGCACTTGGAGCGTTTCAATAAAATATAATGCTAAATAAATACGAAATCTATTTACTACCAAAGTCTCTATACTCTCTTTTACCTATTATTGCAGACAATTTT
>NW_014578747.1:28513-41331 GCF_000485595.1 Priapulus caudatus
CTAACTCTCGCCCAGCGTTTACCTGGTTCTCCCCCTCCCGCTTTACCAGGCTTTTCCCCTCCCACGTTTACCTGGCTCCCTCCCGCTTTACCAGGCTTCCCCTCCCGCGTTTACCTGGCTCTCCTCGCCAGCCGACTAGCAGCAGCATCGGCACGCTGTACACTCCCGTTGAAGCCAGCGACAGCAATGGATTGATGGCGTTGCCCAGTCCCGAGTTCTGCATGTAGACGAGACCGTGGCGCCCCGTGGCGATGTGGTATCCCGCCGCCAGCGCCACCGCGCTGCCCTCGTTGCACGTGATGACGTGGTTGGATCGGGCAACCTTACTAGTCACGTACGCGCAGAAATCCTGTAACAATGGAATAAGGAGGACAACGTTAGACAACAATACCTGAGCCGTAGGCTAAGCAAATTCCTAGGGGGGGGGCAGTGGCGGATCCAGGATTTAAAAGAGGGGTGGAAACAGGTGGGAGGTCTGGGGGTCCTCCCACCGAAAACTTTGAAAATGTAGATCGCAGGAGATGGTATTTGAGGCACTTTTGAGTACATGTACAGCCTTCATTCTGACTACAACAATTCTCTTTTAATAGAACAATTGATTTTTTAAATTTTGCTCCAAAATCTAGATGGTCAGCTGCCCCTCTTGCCCCCCGCAGGCTATGCGGCCCTGAATATGTCGTTGAACGGTTGCGGAAATGTGCTTGCAGAAAGACGATTATTTTTGGAACGCGGTAGCACTCACTTCTTCACAACACTCACTACTTGAGTCTACTTCATCCACATGCTATACCAGCGTCGCAATACATTCCGCAATTCTCTTACATACTCCCATTACTGGTAGGTTTGCAGGGCAAAGACTGTTATAGAAATCTCAGCAAAGGAGCTGCGTAGGGCCAATGCTCCATGGAACAATAGCGGCAAAAAATGTGCTCATGTGCCATGTAACCGTTAATATTAATATTATATATATTTGGATATTATCCTGTTACTATTCGCTAGAAATTTTATTGACGGACACATTTTTGTTACGTAGACGAACGAATAGTTAAATCGCTGTCGGAGTGGTGCGCTACAATTTTCTATAACACGGATATTACGCTGCCAGGTAACGTACGAATTATCAAAAATGAACGGCGAGAGTTTTGGGTACAGACTACTATAGTCACGAAAGGGCCCATATATGTTGATGATACAAAATATTTAATAGATATTTAAAAAAAATCGGGGTTTAGCATCATATGCTCGTCCGCTTGGCAATAATTCGGGGAAAGGCGGTGAAAGGTAGGCCTACACAGCAAATATAATTAGCGCATATACTAAGAACATATCCTACATACACTGCATAAGAACATAAATAATTATACTGAGCACACATAATGAGCAGATGCACTGTCAGTTCCTCATTATTAGTTGTTAATATAGTTTGTGTTCTCTTGATGCACTCTTATGTTTATTTTCACTTTATCTGTGTTACGCTATAATACGCGCTCGCCGAACCAGTCATAAAATCAATGGGTCACTGTAAATAGTACTAGCCAAAAAATTTTCTCGACACAATGATCTACGAAAATTATCATGTTCGATAATTGCAATCGCGCAGCTTACTCGGTGCCGCGGTCATCTACATGCGACGTCGCGCACGACATCGCACATCGGTGTTATATAACTGCCGTCGTGTCGTGTGTTTTTAATCCATTCTAAACCACGACGTCACCATTTTTCAACCACGACGTCACCTTTTTTTCAACCACGACGTCACAAATTTTTAACTACGACGCTTTGCTTTTTAACCACGACGTTGACCTTCTTCAACCACGCTGTCACTCTTATTTTAAAACCACCTAGTCGCCATTTTAGCCACCTCGTCGCACTTTTAACCACGACGTCGCCGTTCATATAACTTGCAGAACATGGAATCAAAGGAGCCACGGTCCAATTATTCAATAATTTAAGTTGTCCAGAAACTTGTTTTTGTATTTTCAGTTACTTTAGAAACAATCTTATCGACTAAGAATTTGGGGATGTATTTAGCGATTGTAATTGGAATCACAATCAGAAGCAATCTTCTTGCAAAAATGGTGACATACGGTCGCGTAATGTATACGTCACGGCCACGTGTTACCTTGAGCAGGGAGTCGGGAACCCCGCAGAAGAATTCGACGCCGATGCTGCGCACTGCTTCGATGAAGCGAGCCGGATCGAGGAAGTCCCGTACCAGGAGCGGATCATCCGGAGCTGGCATACTCCGCTCCTTCTCCATCACCACTGCCGCCGAGGCTACTTCTTCCTCCTCCGGCACCGCCTCAGCGTCACCTCGCGCGAGGACGCTGCACGTATGCAGGGGACAGCAACTCGGCGACACGCCGGCCGTACTGGCGGCCCGCAGGAGAGGGGAGCGGCGGGGACGGAGCGCCTGCCGACAGGCGACGGTTGGCAGCGACGCGAGCTGCAGCATTAGTCTACGAGACATGGCGACGACGACGGCGGCGGCCCGCTCATGTAGCAGATATGTCGTGAGCTGCAATAAGCCAGTTCGTAGTTAGCCAAAGGTTTGTGTGACGTCACAGATCACCGGGTCATTTGTGACAAAAATCTATGAAATCTCGAGTGCGGCGTGCGCTCTCGGTTCAGTACGTATATGTAGGCCTACTACATATATTCTGTGTACATGCACACACACGCATGTGTACGTGCACACACACGCACGCACGCACGAGTACATGCACGCACGCACGCACCTGTACGTGCATACGCGCGCACGTGTACGTGCACATGCACGCACACACGCACGTGTACGTGTACACGTACGCACGCACGCACTCTTACGTGCACACGCACGCACGCACGCACGCATGTACGTGCATGCCCACGCACGCACCCACGTGTACATGCACAGATGTGCTAGCATTGTGGCAGTGGTATCCTGAGTGTACAAAGGTGCACAGTTTGTGCATGCAGTTTGCATAAAACAGGAATTTGAGGCACGTGATTTGTATCAACCACGCCTGCGGGAAAGATGTGTTTGTTTACAGCAGCTGCTGTAGACCACACAGGCACTTGGAGCGTTTCAATAAAATATAATGCTAAATAAATACGAAATCTATTCACTACCAAAGTCTCTATACTCTCTTTTACCTATTATTGCAGACAATTTCCTGCAAATGCCGTCCAAATGCTCATCTGCAACAAACGCTGGCTGCCGCTGCACACTGACGCAGATAAGGTCTATGTCCCCCTGACCTCTGTTTGACCTGGCTCGTTTAGCTATTTCTGACTAATAATATTATAATATATATAGGGTTAGGGTTAGGATTAGTCAGAAATAGCTAAACGAGTCACGTCAAACAGAGGTCAGGGGGACATAGACCCTACGAGCCACACTGACACATAAATATATCTGCGTTCATAGAATTGGCAATTCCTGTGCCCGAATTAAGAGGTGGCTGTGCCAAATCATTACAGGGCTTTGGAACTTTTAAGTATGGTAAGCTCCTACCTCGGCAAAAAAAGTTGCTAAACAGCTAAAGTGGACTTCTTAACAGCATCAATGACGACCACCTTATAAACCAAATGCGTATTCAATTTGTTCTTGGTCAAACTTACCAATTTATCTCCACGGGTACGCCTACTATGTGCCCTGTAGAGGTTCGAAACTTGGTCGATCTCTGTCAGCAAAGTTGAATATTGAAGGAACGCAATCGGTTTTTATATTTTGATCACAGAAACTGCATTGAAGATTGAACACAAGGTATTTGTCTTGTTTGCCGTTGCGTTCTGGAAATCCGATTGGCTGGTAAAAATACTTTTTAATGCAATCGGCTATAATTTTTTTTAGCGAAAGTGCAGTCAGTGACAGAACTAATGTACTTTCGCAAAATTGTCAAGTTAATCTGAACATAGTTAGTAGAGGGAGTCTCCCTCTACGAACTATGATCTGAAGAGACAGGATTCCGCCCGACACACGAACAAAGTCTGTCCACGGAGAATAGCGAGAGTGAACAACGTCCATAGTGATGTTTCGTGTCCGCTTTTACGTTGAGATCTATATCTATCCTACGTGCGAGCATGGTGCTTAATTGGTGCATGGTTATATCTTTGCAGTTTTCAGTGACTGTTTCAGTGTTTTGCGTATAGATGCACACGACGTGAATATAACTTATAACGACAAAAACGATAACAGGACTGTACGATACGTAACTATTCCTGCCCGTCACGTAGTAATTATATACATAATCTGTTAAATGCACGCGTGATCTAGATAATAATTTTATAATTTATGAATGAATAAACCCATACCTCGTTTTATTATTTCGTAATGAAGTTATCGAAATACATGATCTATTCATGTATATTATGTAATACACTATATATAAGTATATACACACAAGATATTGTAGGCGTGTTGTTCGCACTACCGTGGTAGAAGGTCTGTAATAGACTGATAGAGAGATAAGACAAGACAAGGGTAACATTCACTGGTGTTTTACTCAATCTCTAATACAATACATGAAGTCTCCGTGCACTACCGGAAGCAAGAACGGTTACTACACAGTACACCTTCCTCAGCGGGTGGCTGGCACCAGAAGCCTGTCCCGAGAACGGTGGCTTCCGCTATTTATACGGCACGCCCCGGTCCGCAATCGCGTTTCTTCCCTTACGTCACAGATCCCATTTAGCTCCCCTTCTGACCAACCGGCCCTCCCGAACACGGCAGAGTGCGGATTCCTACTGCTATCTCCCGCTACCTAATATTGTGGCGGGATGCGCGGTGCGCACTTGGCGTGACTCCATGTTCGATTCTGACCCTGATGTCATAGATCATCTGGTCAGTGTCTAGGCTGTCACAATGCGCAAGGATTTGGGGATTCATGACCGGGCTTCCAGCTAGACGGCGCCATCTCGAGTCACGGCTCTCTTTGACCTCCGTCCCGCCGCTGACTCTTCCGTCCCTGTTTCATACATTCTCCTGACACCGGTTGCGTTCTCGCATTGCCATAACTTTCCCTGGCGTGTGGGGTTTCGCCCGCTTACATTCCTCCCCTCCTACCGAGACGATGGCCCATCGTCACGTTACAGCCACCTGGCTGCTGTAAATGGGAAAAAATTGTGCGCGGGGAGACAATTGATTGGTGACGTAGCAGAACAAGCGCAGCTCCACTATAATGAACGAAAACCGACTGGCAGTCTCGAACGAAAGCCGTTGCTACCATCACGTCTAGGTGCTGCTAGAAACCGAACCGATATATAACGCGCTACTTGCAAATAAATATCCCGTGCAAGTCAAAGTTAATGGAAAATATCGTGTAGCGCACTGGAAGATTTACAGCGAAAAACAAAAAAGATACCCTATGGGCCTATAGGTACGCAGGCTACAAACGGATTTCGTTTAGTGATCGCATCGTATCGTATCGTATCGTAACCAACATCTATTTATTTATTTATTTATTTCTCCCCAGTTTAGCTTTGGATTAACCTCGCACTGTATTTATACTCTACATAACAAGTAACGATAAAGTTCGATCACCATACGAGTCAGAACTTCAACACATTTAGCAGTAAACATTTTGATATCGCTGCAATTACTCTCAATTTTGCGTCTTTTTATGCTGTAACGTACGTGTAGGGCCTATCGTCCTATACAACCTACAATCGCTACAATACAACATATACGTGTACCGACACGCATTACCGAATACCGTATTATCGAATACGTATTACCGAAACCACGGTTAAATAGATCGAGCGTCGTGCTCCATTATATCCCATATTAATCCGTATAATCCTCGTAATCCGTATTAATCCCGTATAACCGATGTGGACCTGACAACCTTTATCACTTCCACACATCATGCAGCCAACAAAAAAAACGCAAAACTGATTTCATATTTTCGATGAAATGTGTTAGGCCTATCTCAAACTCTAATTAAAGAATGTGTTTAGCAGTCTGACAATATAGTGTAAACGTACCGTTACGACAAATTCAAGAACGATAACAAATTTCTACATAAGGTTTTACGCAAAGATTACACCAATAAATACTACAATCAACGAAGAATAATAACACGTACCGTAGGCTGTGAAACCATCGTATATCGGCAAAAATGGTTGCGTACCTCGCAGGTGTGAGCTTCGAGACATTATAATATGCACTTTTTGGTATGCAATAGGAATAATGAATCAGGAAGGGTGTGGTTGGGTGGGTGGGTGTATTTGTTTTGGACTCTAGGGGTACATTCCCTTCTGTGCTATCCTCCGAGTCATACTTATACCGTGACACCTAAACAGAATGATTTCCCCTCTCAGGTGAATCTCGTAGTTCTGCTAACGGGCGTAAATCTACCTGTGCCCCTACCTCACTACTCTCGCTCTCTGTCCCACGATTCTGTTCGTGGACTACCTCAGCAAGTCCTAGCACCTCGACTTATTCCCTTAAGACTATATGCCTTGTCTCGGGATTTCAGACATTCTACGCATTTCAGAAAACTCGTAACCCAAAATCAAGACCCTCTACCACGCTGTCCAGTGAAGGTTTAATAACTTCACGTCTAACACATGCCATCGTTTCTATAGGTAAATCAGGCATGGCTAACGTAATAACATAATAGGATGTTGAGGGTGGTGGAGGGGATAGTGGCGGTAGTTATAGGTGGAGAAAAGTGCTTTAATATTTCGCTAAGTAATACGCTCGTACCTTTCAAAGCTAGGTTAATACGAAATCTATTTATGCCGATACAAGAATTTGTTTTACTCACCCACCTCGAACTATCTCCTTGATCGTTTGTTGTCTTTTCAACGGATATCTCGCTATATTGTCGCTGTCCGGCATCAGCTGCTTCCTGTCGTTCCTTGCGTGTAGCTGAATCGGGCGTGTTTCTGCTTCTTCCGTAGCCAGGTCGTACAATTGCGAATGTTCTGGCTTATATGCGCTATTTGCAGCTGCATATCACTGTCCCTATGCATTTCCATACATTTTGCGCGTATGGCGAAACTCTGCATAACGAATGTCACGATCACTGCGGAATCTGCCAAGCATGTCAATGTTCCTTTCTTCTTTCTTCCTCTTCTTCTTCTTCTTCTTCTTCTTCTTCATCTTCTTCCTCCTTCTTCTTCCTCTTCATCTTCTTCTTCATCATCGTTACAGCTGTCTTCACTCAGTGTTCCTCTCGACTTTCGTGCATCGTATAGCTATAGTACCTTTAGTTCGTTGTTTGGCAAAGCAATACCCAAGTTCGACTGGTCCTGCACCAAATGTAGGCGTGTGGGGTTTCGCCCGCTTACAATATATTTGTGCAACCTTACGACCGACCGTATTCCACGTATACAATCATGCGCGCTTAAACATACCCTTTGTAGAACCAAGAGAAAAAATATCCCCATGCACGCTCGTTTTTGCGGACAAGGGTGGGTGCCCAAGAGATATTGATCGAGATTTTTGGGCTCGTGGAGAGCTTGACAAACACTTGATAACCGATAAGCGATTTTGAATCGGTTATAATCAGTTTGGTGAGAGAAATAATAAAAAACATTTAAACATTGTTACCACATTAAACATACATTAAAAAAACATTTAAATAATATACAACTGACGAGTGGTGAGATAACGACACCCCCTCCCCCTAACACCCGACATAGTCACTAGGTGAGTTATGCGTTCACATGTGTTTCACGACTTTATTTAACCAATGTTTTAATTTTTAATTAAATAACTCCATTACGTCGAGAAAGGGTTTCACGCAGACGACTGACTGGCGGCGTGCGCTTTCGGTTCAGTACGTATATGTACTACATATATTCTGTGTACGTGTACACGCACGCATGTGTATGTGCACACACACGCACGCACGCACGCACGCGTACATGCACGCACGCACGCACCTGTACGTGCATACGCACGCACGCACCTGTACGTGCATACGCGCGCACGTGTACGTGCACATGCACGCACACACGCACGTGTACGTGTACACGCACGCACGCACGCACGCACGCACGCACGCACTCTTACGTGCACACGCACGCACTCACGCACGCACGTGTACGTGCATACGCACGCACATGTACGTGCATGCCCACGCACGCACCCACGTGTACATGCACAGATGTGCTAGCATTGTGGCAGTGGTATCCTGAGTGTACAAAGGTGCACAGTTTGTGCATGCAGTTTGCATAAAACAGGAATTTGAGGCACGTAATTTGTATTAACCACGCCTGCGGGAAAGATGTGCTTGTTTACAGCAGCTGCTGTAGACCACACAGGCACTTAATTGGAGCGTTTCAATAAAATATAATGCTAAATAAATACGAAATCTATTTACTACCAAAGTCTCTATACTCTCTTTCACCTATTATTGCAGACAATTTCCTGCAAATGCCGTCCAAATGCTTATCTGCAACAAACGCTGGCTGCTGCCATGGCTGCCGCTGCACACTGACGCAGATAAGGTCTATGTCCCCCTGACCTCTGTTTGACCTGGCTCGTTGAGCTATTTCTGACTAATATATATATATATATATAATTTTATATATATATATATATATATTATATATGTAATATATATAGCGGTTGTAGGGTTAGCAGAAATAGCTCAAACGAGTCACGGTCAAAAACAGAGGTCAGCCCGGGGACACTAGACCTCTGTTTGACCTGGCTCGTTGAGCTATTTCTTGACTAATATATATGTAACTATAAATATATATATATATATATATATTAATATATAATATATATTAGGGTTAGGGGAGTCAGAATAGCTAACGATCAGGTCAAACAGAGGTCAGGGGACATAGACCTACGAGCCACACAGACACATAAATATATCTATAGTGTTGTATAGTAAGCTCTTGCCCTTGAACACTCAAGTAATACACGTCTCGTTTCTGTTTATCACACAGGCTCAAGACCCCGTATTGTCTTTATTCCCACCGTCACGTGTTGCATGTACAAAAGTGTCATAGATCACGTTTCGTAAACGAATACAGAAAGTAATTAAAGCATAACATACTAATACATACATTCCTCCTCTACTTGGATTAAAATTATATTCGTCTGCGTCAACTATAGACTCATTTCAGTAACTGTATATTATAGACACATCGGCTAAACTGGACTTCGAATGAAAACCTTTATGCGTTAACCAAACTTGTTCATCAGTTAACATTTGAAAACAGCAATCTCTACACTAGTAGTAAGTCACAATATAAAATCCATTTCTTTAACAACACTATAATGTTTTAACTTACAGCTCCTAACGTCGTCTGTAAGTTACACGAATCTAAATATCATAACAAACTCTTTGAAACGCGCAGGCGCTTGCTTGGTACGTGTAGAGCGTCTGACGTTCCCCTCTGCGTTGTCGCGTAGAGCATCGTGTGGTTTGTCCAATGGTAACTCCACCATTGCTTCATCATCCATTTCCTTCTCCACTCTCGCGACTGGATGTACTTACGCGTTTGAACTTCGAAAGATTGCGGTGTTTATCTATGAATCTCCCCTCCTTAGCTTGTTACCATGCTTCCTTTTCGATTTCTGGCACTTGTATGGTCGTGGATCGTACTGGTGTAGACAGCTTATTTGACCTTTGCTGCTTCACTATGACCCGTATCACCCATTTGAATTATACTCTCTCTTGCATGGCGTTTGTAGTCAGCATCAAAACTTTATCTTGTCTCCTTCTCGGCTTATCGACTGCACCGAAATATCTCGAGCTTTCTGTCTCTCTGAAGGTTAGTTTCTGGTAGTTGTACCTTCATCTTCGGTTGTTAAGGGGCCTCTGCTGGTGACATCCCAATGCTCGAGTGCGGCATCGTTCGATATTGACCGAAGAAATCGAACTAAATCGCGCTTCCAATTTCGACCCGATGTTGAACACTCGGATTGTCTTATTTAGTGTCTCTCCATGAATCGTTCAGCTTCTCCATTTGCCTGTGGCCACAACGGTGTAATACGTCGATGATGAAATCCCAACTCTTCTGCAAACGATGAGAATTCTGCACCATTAAACGGTGGTCCGTTGTCGGTTTTCACTGTGTCTGGTATACCTTGCTTGGCAAATATGCTAACTAGTTTAGGAATTGTGGCCTTCGATGATGTACTTGTCACCAGCCCTACCTCTGGAAACCTACTATACTCATCTACCACTACTAGCAAGTATTCTCCCGTCGGAAATGGACCGGCAAAATCTACTGCCACTTCTTTCCATGGTCCGCAAGGTAGTGTTGTCATCCTGAGAGGTTCTGGTTCTTCTGCGTTGTTCGTTCTTCCACCAAACGATCTATACCCGGAAACCAAACCTTTTCGCGTAACAAGCTCTTGGTCTTGACGACACCTTGATGTCCGACGTGGGCCAATTCGATTGCTTGCTGACGTAACGAAACTGGCAACACAATGCGTGTGTTCCTCAGCACCAAGCCATTGAAGACTGCTAACTCATCCTTCTCTGTCAGATATGGAACGACTTTCTCATCTGCCCAGTGTCCATGTTCAATTGCACGGATTAGCCTCTGTAGCACCGGATCTCTCAAAGCATGTTCCTCTACGTCTCTCACAGTGAGTGCTTTGGACACACTGTTTGTACACACGTAATTTATATAGTCTTCTGCCGCGTCTGTCGCTGCTGGTTGATCCGGATGCCTACTCATGTAGTCTCCAGTTTGAACGTATAAAAACGGCCGAAGAATATTATCTTAGCAGTAAACGCCGACCGACGTCGCAGCGCCATTTGCCCATACATTAGCATAGTTGGGAATCGTGGCGCGATGCTGCGAGAGAAGTGAAGCATGTAGATCTGATTTTTTCATGCACACGTGCTGACAGCCTATACCCGGCTCCAGTTTGAACGTAGAAGAACGGCTGAAGAATTTTATCTTGGCAGTCAACGGCGACCGACGTCGCAGCGCCTTTTGCCCAAACATTAGCATAACTGGGAATCGTGGCGCGATGATGCGAGCGAAGTGAAGCATGTGGATCAGATTTTAACATGCACACGTGCATGGAGTGCTGGCCTGATCATGAGCTGGGGAGAGAGGGAGAGAGAAGGGGAATGGGAGGGAGACAGAGAGAACGAGAGTGAGTGAGAGAGAGGGGGGAGGGCGAAAGGGAGGGAGAGGAGCGAAACAGAGAAATAGAGAGAACGCGCGCGAGAAAGCGAGAGAGCGCGAGAGAGACCAATAGAGAGCGAGAGAGAAAGAGAGAAGGATCCGGAGAGAGAGAGAGAGGAGAGAGAAAGAGAGAAGGATCCGGAGAGCGAGAGAGAGGAGAGCGAAAGAGAGAAGGATTCGGAGAGAGAAAGTAACGTGCGTACACTGTCAACCCGCACTTGATTGGTATAGTGTATGTGTATGATTGATTGGTATGTGTATATTGGTAGTAGTGCAGCGACATCGCGTGGCCGCCGCGTTCTCTGTCACCACGCAGTATAAACATATACACAACGCACGCACGCACACATGCACGTACGCACACACGCACGCACACACGCGCGTACGCACAATACATAAACACAACGCACGTCCGCACACACGCACACACACACACACACACACATATAATATATAATATATATAGGGTTAGGGTTAGTCAGAAATAGCTAAACGAGTCAGGTCAAACAGAGGTCAGGGGGACATAGACCCTACGAGCCACACAGACACATAAATATATCTATAGTGTTGTATAGTAAGCTCTTGCCTCTGAACACTCAAGTAAACACGTCTGTTTCTGTTTATCACACAGGCTCAAAGACCCCGTATGTTTTATTCCCACCGTCACGTGTTGCATGTACAAAAGTGTCATAGATCACGTGTTCGTAAACGAATACAGAAAGTAATTAAAGCATAACATACTAACTACACTACATTCCTCCTCTACTTGGATTAAAAATTATATTCGTCTGCGTCAACTATAGACTCATTTCAGTAACTGTATATTATAGACACATCGGCTAAACTGGACTTCGAATGAAAACCTTTATGCGTTAACCAAACTTGTTCATCAGTTAAACATTTGAAAACAGCAATCTCTACACTAGTAGTAAGTCACAATATAAAATCCATTTCTTTAACAACACCTATAATGTTTTAACTTACAGCTCCTAACGTCGTCTGTAAGTTACCACGAATCTAAATATGCATAACAAACTCTTTGAAACGCGCAGGCGCTTGCTTGGTACGTGTAGAGCGTCTGACGTTCCCCTCTGCGTTGTCGCGTAGAGCATCGTGTGGTTTGTCCAATGGTAACTCCACCATTGCTTCATCATCCATTTCTTCTCCACTCGCGACTGGATGTACGCGTTTGAACTTCGAAAGATTGCGTGTTATCTCATGATCTCCCCGCTTAGCTGTTACCATGCTTCCTTTTCGATTCTGCACCTTGTATGGTCGTGGATCGTACGGTGTAGACAGCTTATTTGACCTTTGCTGCTTCACTATGACCGTATCACCAATTTGAATTATACTCTCTCTTGCATGGCGTTTGTAGTCAGCATAAAACTTTATCTTGTCCTTCCTCCGCTTATCGACTGCACGAATATCTCGAGCTTTCCTGTCTCTCTGAAGGTTAGTTTCTGGTAGTTGTACCTTCATCTTTCGGTTGTTAAGGGCCTCTGCTGGTGACATCCCAATGCTCGAGTGCGGCATCGTTCGATATTGACGAAGAAATCGAACTAAATCGCGCTTCCAATTTCGACCTTCGATGTTAGACACTCGGATTGTCTTATTTAGTGTTCTCATGAATCGTTCAGCTTCTCCATTTGCCTGTGGCCACAACGGTGTAATACGTCGATGATGAAATCCCAACTCTTCTGCAAACGATGAGAATTCTGCAT
>NW_014578747.1:44514-56431 GCF_000485595.1 Priapulus caudatus
TGGAAGATGGCGCTCTGGCGTCACTGTCATAGGCCAATGCTCTATCCAGATTATATTATAGAGATCAGTGCCCGGTAACCGTAACTCCAACACCTCCAACGCTAACCCTAACACTAAATATATGTATATATATCGCGATATTATGGATTTGGCTTCGTCACTCCGCCGCCGCAGAGATTTCCTTTGAGCGCTCTACCCACAGCCACGGGTGTTGCTATCCCCCGGGCGTGGAGGGACGGTCACGTGATACAGTTGACGTATACTTACTCACCCGGTAACCGTAACTCCAACACCTCCAACGCTAACCCTAACACTAAATATATGTATATATATCGCTTTATATAGGGGGTGTGATGCACAAAAATTAATCTATGGTGTGGGGACAGATATCATAATCATGATGCAAAACTCTAACTCTAACCCTAACGCTAACCCTAACCCTAACCCTAACCCTAATACTAACCCTAACCCTAACCTAATACTAATACTAATACTAATACTAATACTAATACTAATACTAATACTAATACTAATAATATTAATCCTAATACTAGTGCTGCCACGTTGCGGTGTCCCTCCACGCCCGGGGGATAGCATTACCCCACAGCCACAGGCACTTGAAGCGTTTCAACTGTAAACACACGCCGCCGCCATTGCGCGCACACTGACACATAAATATATAGACACACTATATATTTGACTATATATACTATATATACATATATACACTATATATACACTATATATACTGACACACTATATATTTATGTGTCAGTGTGCGCGCAATGGCGGCGGCGTGTGTTTACAGTTGAAACGCTTCAAGTGCCTGTGGCTCTACCGGCTGGTCTAGCCGGGCTGCAGGTTCTTCCCTCAGGATCATCTTCAATTTCGGCTATGGAAGGTGCGTTATCGTAAAGCGAAGCACGCCAATCGTTTTTGGTGTGGGCGAGTCATCGTGCCAGGATGGTAAACGAACATTTTTTGTCGAAGATATTCTAGAACCTTAACTTCTGCATGGCCTTTTAACCGATTGTCCATGAAAATTTGGCAACACAGAGTCAGGCCCAATATAGTGTGACTATAGAGATGTACCCTATGTGGACAAAAAATATTTCAAAATGTTTAAGAAAGGTGTTTTGATTAGTTTGACAGGATGGAGGGGGCTTGGGCAAGAGCAATCATTGAGCAATATGCAATGACACCGAAGGATTTTAAAAATGGTTTGAGAAACCACAGAAAATTATAGCATATTTTAGCTGTCGGTTTTTTTACGGAATTAATTGTCTATTGTATTAGTTGTCTATTGTTATTTGTGAAAAAGCTGTGATCGCAAAATTTGCTAAAAAATGACAGAACATATATGCATATACTTTTTTTTTTCTCATATATTCGCAGTAAATATTTTCAGGAATACTATGAGAATCATAGTATCGCTCATATGAAATCTAACGTACTGAATTTTTGAAATATCTGTAGTTAATTAAACAACTTTTAATTGAATTGAATTTCGCCGGTGCAATCCCGTTACTTTGGACACTTATTGCTTTGTCCATGACAAAGACTTTGTCAGAAATTCACATCAAATCTGACTGAGGATACTCAGGGGAGAGAGAGAGAGAAAGAGAGAGGCGAGCGAGAGTGAAAGAAAATGAGAGGCGACATCGTTCTACATTGTCTCACAACAGTTTTTCACGAGCTGGCCGTCAGTGTAAGCAACCTCACCCAGCATAAACACACCCGCACGGGCACACCACACAACACAAACACGCACACTACACACACACACACACACAACACACACACACGACACACACAGGCACACATCGGCACACACACACCACACACAACACACAACACAACACGCACACACACCAACACACACACACGGGCGCACACACACAAATATATACAACTTAAACTCATCAATTCACTCGAACATGTCCTAGCTGATACATGTAATACTGGTTCTCATAAAATCTTATAAAGGGTGACTATAAAATCTAAAAGATATCCATAACAGAACAAGTAACTATAGCTTGTATATAATAAGGTTTTGTGATGCTTAATAGGCCATTAATACTCGGTTAAGAATTTCCTGTCCTGTACAATTCTGTCCTGACCGTAAGGTAAGTTAACCATCTGAACACAACACTACACATGCACGCTAGCGACATTAGCTTACAGCCAAGGCCTTTCAGATTTGAAAAAGTACAGGAGGAGCTAACTAATGACTCCCCTAAGGAACACACCAAACACACACCACACCACGCACCGCCAGTAAGGGCGGATCCCCAATGCTCTTCACACGCATCCCAATACACACGTCCGACGCACGCACGCACGCACCACGCACGCGACACCGCCTTGGAACGAGCAAGGGCACATGCAGTGCGCACGAGACACTCACACTACAAAAATTCACACCCTTAAGAAGGGCAACTGATGTAGAGCTCCAAATACAAAACGATACACAACAGCAGTATGTGCATACGTCACACACGGGACGAGCACCATCACCCCCTTTAACACCGTGCAATCGCATGGAGATGCTGCCTTTACGGGGCGTCAAATACCTTAGCAGCACTGCTCCTCGCCTCTTTGGGGTGTGTAATGTATCTTGGACAACACGAACGGGCAACTCACTGAGTCTACGGTGAGTTGAAATCGACTCAAAAACGGAAAATTGGGTTGACTCGGCGAGTGTCAATGCTAGCTGAGTAGTATGCGATTCATATTCCTTCACCCGGTTCATTCATCTAATCAAATGGAGGCTTCCGTCCAATAGCGATTTACATTCTTCTTCATCCAACAACCAACAATAGCTTCAATCACGAGAATCTAATAAAAAGAGTTGATCGGATGTAAAAAATAAACTCTGTTTTATTTATTCTGATTTCCATCCCTAAGAGCAGTCTCTGATTGTGCAATCGGTTACTCGTACGTGCATAATATCATAACTCCATGAACAACTAGCCAAATTACCTTGTACGTAGATAAGCAAACATGCCTATGCTGCAGCGGATTACGCCTTCCAGCCGCCATACACTGGTGCGTTCACTGTCGGGCAGAAAACCACTTGCATCCTAGCTCAGTTATCAGTAGTATCAAACTCGCAGTGCTAAGCTTGTGGTCCTTACCTCTCGTATAGGTCACCTCGTTTATTTTGGACTGCTGTTTGTGTTTAGTTGTTTACTTTACTATACTAGCAGCATATTACGTATCTAACCTACGCACGCGGTAGTAACCATGCTCAAGCATCCCTGTCACCTCTGCCATCTACGTCTGCTCTCATCTCTCACTCTCTCTCTTCCTCTCCGCTCGTGCCCCTCTCGCTCTTTCTCGTTACCAGTCTACTCAGCCCTCTTCTAGTCTTCTACTCACTACCCATCAAATTGTCGTTGTCGCGTTGTCGCTAACTCTTTCTGTGCGCTATGCCTCCCCTGGCCGCCTCACACTCTCCCGCGCCACGCTCAACTGTTCTCCTTTAGTCTGCGATGTCTGCGTCGTACTTTCTTCTCTCCTGTCTCTTCAACTCTTATCACATCATGAAATATTTTTGGTGGCGCTCGATTTCTCCAACGCACATTCTAGTCGAGTCGCGGCGATGAATAGCGCGCTACGCGATCATCAAACACACTTCGGCGCTGCGCGGTGGAGGCGCGAGCGGCATCGCGCCGCTCTCTAACAAATTGAAAGCCTGCTACACCGGGGCATACAGGCAATGTTTCAGAATGTACACGATTGTCGCAATTTTTTGCTTCGTAACCACAGCTGATTCCAGCCCCAATCAATATTGCCGGCGGCATTACAGGTACGTGATCAGAAGGCAGGCTAGCCATTAGGAAACTTTAATGGCAAACATATCGTTGATCCGACAATATCTCAAGTATCATCAACCGACCCTATAGGTTGAAATGTTTTACGACAACGAGTATGCATGTTTATCGTTATCTTTAAGATGTTTACCAAAGACACTAGACACGGTATGTATTACTCCCTCTTTTTAGCTCAGTCTCGACATTCGGTCCAGAGCAGCTTGTAGCCAATCTGCACTGCACGCGTCCGCGTTTCGTCGGTCCGTCCTCACCTCTAGCCGTCTACGCTATAAGCGGGCGACCTATGCACGCGAGTACAGCGCGGAAGCTCCGGCAATCATCGTCTGCATCGGGAAAAAACCGTCTGGCAACGTATTTACGGGACATTCAGTCACACAAAATGGGAAATCCAAAGTAGCCGAACGATGAGGCGAAGCGATGGTCCTTTTGTGCGTAAACACCCGCTACTCGCGTCCAACCAGTTGGGCCAACGAATCTTAACGCGCTCGAGCCGTAGCGGTCACGAACTATTCGGCGCCCGGCCGGGGTAGCAGATGACGGCGCGGACGAGCATGGGGGAGGCTTATTCCGAGAAACGAGTTGGGATGTCGAAGCTGGGGGGTCAAAGGTCAAGCAGGTGGTAAAAGAAGGGGAACATCACCTCGCTTAACTTAAGGTATAGGGAGGAAATGGAGAATTGCAGCACAAAATCTAAAATGGCTTGAACCTAGGCTCGTGATAGTCCGGTGTATAGGCATCATGCGTAGGACAAAGGCCATCACTGTGCCGAAATTGGAGGTTACAGGTCAATCAGGTCAATATAGGGGAACAGGGGGCAGATTTTAGACATTTTCTGAGGACATGGTCTGATGGACGTGATTGAAAAACTTTTTTGTTTCAGCGGTGACCTAGCATTTTAATGGCTTTCAATTCACAGAAGGGATCACCATCTGAGAATAACTGAATGGGGATGAGGCTTGGCGAAATATACAAACGCGAGCCAGGTGAGTAGTTAAGTAATCACGGAGGCGAGAGGAGGCGGCCGGCGAGAAAAGAGGACGAGAGTAGGGGGTGCAGGAGCAGCACCTTCCACACTTGCAACGCGGTGCAGCCGGGGGCAGCCATGTTATTTCTCTACACCAGATCGAGCAGTAGACCTCGATACTCTAAATTAATTCAAGCGTGAAAATGCACATACGCACTCGATTAATCAAGTAAATGACTAAAAATCAATACGAGCCGGATACTATGAGGTGTTGTACTGTAGTTAATAGTTGAGAGATAGACGCGCGAGTCGAGGAGAGGGAAGGAACAATTAGTGTTAGAGGAGTCAGGGAGGGAGAGAGTATAGAGGCGAGTATGCGCTTGGGTGAGAGATTATATTTGAGGAGGTCTGCAGTGGCAATACGTGGTCGCGGTAATAAGAAGAAAGTAACAAGAGAGGAGAGGAAAAGGGGACGCGTCGGTATGGTATGGGAGAGGGGACCCGGAGTGCACGGGAGGAATGGAGCGGGAGAGTAATTCTTGACGGATGCGGGGAAAAGGGGAGGAAAAGGGGAGAGGGAGAGGGGGAGGTTAAGGAGAGAGATGCACAAAGCAAGAGCAAGAAAGTTGAGACGCACCAAAAAGAAAAGCACGTAGTAGTAATCATAGAGAGATAGGAGCTGTGTAAAGAGAGCTTATAGTAGAGTATGAAGAGAGAGTATGAGACGAGAGGAGAAGGGAAACGAGAAGAGAATCAAAGATAAAAGAGCTTTACGAGGAGCGTTTAGAGACAGCACAGACACGAGAGATGGAGCTAATTAACAGAGAGGAGAGGGGAAGATTATTGAGCACGCCAAGAAGAACGAGGAGAGAGACGAGCAGAGAGAGAGAGAGAGAGGCAGAGAGCGAGGACAAGAAGACGTAAGGAGAACCGACGAAATGAGTCGTGGGCGACGGATGGAGATGTCGAAGGTGACTATTTATGGTTTATGTAGTTGTTCGATTGCGTTATATTTAGTATTATGCAGTGACTCATTGCTTCTACTTTATTTCATGTTCCCTGTATTGGTGCTCTTTGCTGTAGTAATATTTTGTGATTATGGTGTCATTTGACACTTCTATTCTCTGTATAATTTTATGTTTGCTTTAATCCTTTTTTTTATCGTTTTTTATTCCTTTATGGGCAGAAGGCTTCGCCTCTTTAATCTTAAGAAAACACGCACTTAGTAACGTACTGCGCCAATCCCTCGTGGCAGACTTTCGATAACGACGAGGACCACACGAACATAGATCCTTTGGAGAAGCGTTCCTGATAACGGCATCCCTTGAGAGAGTGCCTTCCACTGTGTTCGGCTGCGTATGTGAACACAATTTGGGCGAACTGAACCCAGGGTTTACGAGTAGAATCACCAGGCACCACGCTAGACCACCACACAGCACCAGACTACCACACCGAGAGCAATACGACATTAGATGAGGCGTCTGTCAGCGATGAGAGAGAGAGAGGACGGCGAGAGAGGCGACTTGCTTGTAGAAGCATTAGTGGGAATGAATTTGTATCGCGGCTCGATTTGGAGCCTAAATTTCTTGGATTTCTCATTGGCGGCAAGATGGCAGGGGCCCCGTGACCGTGTCCGTCGGACCGGAGGGGAAGTAAATCGTTTCTGATTTGTTAGATCTCGAGATGAAACTTCGTACAGCTTTAGATGGTTGAAACATAAGTTAAGAACAGTCTCAGCTTCCTTCCAGAATATCTCATATATAGACATGAAAGGAAGGTATAAGAGAGAGCTGGGGCAAAATCTTTCTCAGCCGCGCAGCGGAGCCCATCAAAGGGAGGCGGGTTGACTCGAGTCGACATCGCTGAATTTGTCCTAAAAGAGTTCAACGAAAGATCGAATCCGAACATGCAAATAGCAGATTTTGTCTAGCACCAATCGGTAAAAAAATTCCGAAATCGAGGCGAGTAGCTTGGTGATTCCTTCTACATCATACAGAGGATTCCGTGAATACCCCCAACGCAAAGCCAATCACAGCAGAGCCCAGTAATTGTATTCACATGGGGACTGGAATCAACCCTTTGCGGCCGACGCATAGCCAGATCTGTTGAGATAGCGGAGCAAAACGACGAGATAGGACGATTGCCCAGGCGGCGTAAAAAGCACAGGCTGTAAGAACACGCGAGAGTTTGAGTCACACATACAACTAAATATATAACCACACAGATATAAAATCTGACAACAGGTAAGACCATACGGACCAACGTGTATTATCGGGCCGTGGTGTGCCAAATTCTATGACCAATCGGGGTAAAAAACGAGCACAAGTTATGCAGGTTCTACAATAATTCTTGCCAGACAAGAAATGTTGCTTACCATGGCAACGGATGACTCTGCCCACAAGACCTCCGCGGTCCCGAGATTGTGATGGAGCCTGGCTCTGATGGACAAGGTGTAGGCAATAAATTTGTCGGGACGATTATCATGTTTAGTAGTCACTCAAATACCCGATTGGCCGCTGCTTTGCTTTACGCGCGATAAAACGCAGCCTTGGCATCTATCGGACAAGGTGTTGAAGGAAGTGTTGGGAAAGAAGCAGGTGAGGAGGAAGCGTGAGGAAGGGGTGGAAGGAGGAGGAAGGTGTGGGCGAGGTGTCTGGGAAACCAGGTCACTTGCGACCGTTTCTTTCACCTTTACCTTGACCTTTGATCATATTTCCCTTTCCGCTCTCTAACTCGGACCCCTAATTGACCTAGGCGTGACCAAACTTGGTATGCTTACAGACACATCTGGAGGAGAGGAGGTCTGTCGGCATACCAAAACAGCTCCCACTGCCCTTGGACCTTAGTTTGACCTTGACCGTCGACGTTACATTTCCTCTTCGCCTCCTGAGGGATAAACCAGATTCCAGTATGCCTTGGCCCAAAAGATTATTCCATTTACTGCATACTTACTGGTAGCAGGGAGCGGCTGCGTGTACGTGATCTGCATGAGATCGCAGCACTTTTTGTCACTCCGTATAGGTATGTAGGTATGTTTCGACCCACACAGGCGCTGCGCGCGGGTAAACTTTGCAGAGCTTTGCGCGTGGGTGGGTGTGTGGCTGTGCTCTGAGTTTCGCTTTGTATTGCGTTTGAGGCAGTGCTGCGAAGCGTGAGGCGGTGGTGTCGCGTAGCGCGACTCGTTTGTTTTCTTTCAACAGAGGCGGTTGCGTCCAGCTGTGTTGCTGGATGTGCACATCTTGGTGTACGTTGTTATTTCGACGCAACGCATTAGAGTGTAACGTATACCCAGTACGCAAGATTGCCGTACGCAATGGGCAGAATGGACGCGCAAGGGGAAAGACCACGAGGATGGTGGTATCTGTGCAAGTTTGGCAGTCCAGGGGTGAGAGATATAGCCTTTATTTTTGCGAGGTGGCGATGCTAGGTTGTACATAAGCTTGGCGTTGCAATTGAGAAATAGCAATCCGTGCGCTGATATCTTTTAAAGAAATATTACATTGATGTCTTCGCTATACTAGGAGCAAAATTTTATAATTCGGGGGCTCATTGTTTATAGGCGAGTTGTTCCGAAGGCTCTTTATTTGGCATTTCGGTTGGCTGAGTCTTAGATATAATTGACATGTAGTCCGCATCGAGCAGCTGCTGTATTTTTTTCACTGTCCGCACAGCATATGTGTACAGTGAGCCGAGCGATGGACGAACGAGTATGTATCTATGATGCCATGAAGAGATGGGGTGGTCGATTAGGCACTTGCTCTATATATGTTCATTGTCACGTGAAACGATTTGAATTTTTATTCCTATCAGCTCAATATTCTTACAAATGCAGCGATAGAGCACGACGACTGCCCTTTATGAGACACGCGTAACTCTGTTATGACCAGGTTGCACAGGCGAGGCAAAAGATCTGCAAGTGACGGAATGATATGCGCTGTTTTGTAACGAATGACCGTGTATATAAGGTTCTGCAAGATGACCGAGAGGAGAGCCAAGTAGTACTAGGCCATGCGACAGAACGTGTTCAGATTTGGCGACAGGTAGCGTCAAGAGCAAAAGAAGATCTCGACAGTGAAGGGGAGAGAGAGTGTATGGAGGAGAGAAAAGACTATAGAGTACTCGATTTCAAGCAACCAAAAAGGTTAGATCATGATGAACTAGGTATGATCGAGCAGGAATAACTCAGAAGCTTTTTGTATGAGATTAGTGGCGTCGCACTGTGATAAGTGTATGTGTGGTTTGAATGTCATAGCGGAGCTGTGGGGGTTAGAAATTTGCGGTATGCTGGGGTAGTATATAGGAGAGAGCCAATGAATTCCCAAATAAAATGAGTGAGTGAGATGAGAGAGAGAGAGAGAGAGAGAGGAGTTTACAGGGATGGGAACGACTACGACGCACGAGAGGACGGCAGAGAAACAGGAGATCAACACAGATAAAGTAGCAGAGAGAATCTAGGACCAATTTCACGTCACGAGCATCGTGTTCTCCTTTCGCATATCACGCACACTATTTTTTGTAATTCTTTAGTGACAAGTTGGGGACCAAGTAAACCAAAACTAAACATTTTGCACTCGATAAGTTGCGTTTGAGAATGGGCACTTTTAATAAAGGCTGAACTATAGATCCGTTACTTGAAGATTGAGTAACGATAGATCAACGATGCCACAACATTATCGATTACAGAGTGAATATTACACAAGCTGGGAATATCTGCTCGACCACACACAGAAACAAACCCGAATTCGTGAGGCGTATCACGCTTTGACTAGGGTTTACTGCAACCTAAGAGGGACATCCATAGGTGCTTTAGAAATTGAGTAAGCACCATAGTACCTCTCACGGCAGATATGATTGACGCGATAACACATAATAAGGAAATTGTGGGAAAATCGGAGAGACACACTGGGTCACGAGTAATTAGCGCCAACCAATGAACGCCGCATCATGGTATGCAGTAACATGTAGACATAACTTTAATAGTACAACAACACTGCAGTGATGACAGAATTGTCTACAAGCGTCAAACGCATGCTGGATAATGCTAAATACCTGATGTGGTCATTGACAACACCGTTACCGAGATGCACTGGGTTATCCCAAATTAAATTACAGATGTTCGATACATAACGTACAACTAGCAAGTAACAAATAGAATGAACATTACGATGATGGCACTGGCCGGTCACTGCGAAGTAAAGTCTCTGGGCAGGGAACACCAAACAAGATGGATGCCCGAAGAGTTCGGGACCGTTTAATTGCCTGCCACTGGTAGCTGCCTGGCGTTAGCGTACGACACATGCGTACTTGTTCGCGGGCAGAAACAGAAAGAATGTCGAGCCTTCAACAGCGATAACTGGAAGAGTAGGAATTTCCGCCTGTCGGTGAAGCAAGCTAAAGACGCGTTGGCAGCAGTGGGACGAGAGATCCGTCGAGTAGTCGGCGTACCGGGATCTGTTTAGCGAGCTGGAGTAGTCTGTATTGTACTCTGTTGAAAGCAGCTAGCGCAGACCGACGTCGCCGGAATAAGTTCTAGGAAAGATCACTGCCGGCCTGCGGGTGTGCCATGCTTTCATCTGGATCATGTGAAGGCACGTCGAGGGTGTGGGGCGAGTCAACCTGTAGATTCTGCATAGGGGGGTGGTCAGCAGCAGCGAAACGACTTGAAATAGTTCCGTCTCGGAACAGTGAATTGCCGTACGAAAACTGAATACGGTTCGCATATTCGAAAAGTGTTAACAGCAAGAGCATTGGTCATACGGTGTGACAACCCGAGAAGGACCAGGCTGTTAACAGTGCACTCTTTTGAAAGCTGGAAGGAGTGAACGCGGAAACAATGAACTTGTCGCACACATCCAATAATAACGGACTGGATGTTTGACATTTTTCTCTCCCGTAGAGGCTCCGCGAAGCCTGATATTCCGTGTCTCGGGACTAACGCGAATCGAGATACCGATGCCCGCGCAGCAACAAAAAATGGCGGGCCTATAGCCTGCTGTAAGCTGACAATCAGCTACCGGTATGGCTAGTGTGATTACCAGGGATGAGATTCTTGGACCGCGGATCCGCGAAATGCTGCAGATTTGACCAGTCGCAGGGGTTGGATTTTGTGAAAGCGTCAGTAAGATTCGTTGAGAAAATTGGGAGGGTGGGGGTTAACAATGTAAACATTTAAATTATATACTCCCTGCCAACTGCTGGTCACAAGCACCTGACTGTAGACTGTAAGAGTGTAGACAGTAGACTGCAGCAGCAAAAAGTATAGGCAGTGTTATGCTCTATTTTGTGTACCAGAAAAGAAAATCCTCATTCAAGGCTGGCAGTAAGAGGGTCAGACATTTGAGGGTAGGCTGATGCACGTAAAGGATCCATGCCATGGCCTGGGGGCCGGGTTACATGTTGCTGTGTTTCATGTTGTGTGCATGACTATAGGTGCACTGATTAATTTCCAATTCGCATTGTGTTTTTTTTTATTCAAATGTTCGAGTACAGCACGAAGGTACTACGTGTATCGTGATAGTATCAGGAGTCGGTAGCGCGATAATAGAGATTTAGGGAATAAGGAGGATTTTTGAATAAGTAGAGATAATCACTATAAAGAATCACTAGGTTATATAATTTAGACAGATATATCAGCAGGTGTCGGGAAAATATGCGGCATGGTAAAATTGAAGAGGATCTATAACGAACCATGCGCAGTAGCATCGTCATCGTGACAATAATATAGATAACTGGCGGCGAGTATAATTTGCGGGCGCAGGCCCACTATTGAGACGCAAAAATCTAAACGCGTGATGTGCGACAAATAGTGCGCGGGGCCTTACGCAATGTGCTCGTTCGGCTGGCCATCGCTTATTTACTATAGATGCGAATGACTTTAGCTAACTGCAGTTTTAGTAGAGTAATCGCGGGGTAGGTATTACCGCACAAAGTACACAGCATGTTAACCGCAGAAGCACTCCATGAAATGTAAGAGACAATTTAATCTGACTTAAGATGTAAAATTGATGTATGTGACAGATAATACTGTATTTAGAATATCATTTCTCAAAGCTTAGTGAGTTGTTAACTATACTACAGCTATGGCGCTATGCGTAAAGCTAAATCTCAGCGGCTTCAA
>NW_014578747.1:56445-58484 GCF_000485595.1 Priapulus caudatus
ATGATCCGTTTCCTATTTGCGAAGTCACGCAATGCAATGCAATACACGCACGCACGTACACGCACGTGCACGCACGTACACGCGGGTACACGCACGTACACGCAGGTACACGTACGTACACGCGGGTACACGCACTTGCACGCGGGTACACGTACATACACGCGGGTACACGCACGTACACGCAGATACACGTACGTACACGCAGGTACACGCACTTGCACGCGGGTACACGTACGTACACGCGGGTACACGCACGTACACGCAGGTACACGTACGTACACGCGGGTACACGTACTTGCACGCGGGTACACGTACGTACACGCGGGTACATGCATGTACACGCACGTGCACGCAGTGCCGTAGCCAAGATTAAATGTAAGGAGGGGGCGGCTCAGTTCGAGGAAGCGTTTTTTTGCATTTTGATGTTGTTAATGGTGCAATTTGGTGCATGTTGTTGGCATCTTAGGGGGGGCGACTGCCCCCATCGCCCCCCCCCCTGGCTACGCCACTGCGTGCACGCGGGTACACGTACGTACACGCAGGTACACTGTTTCTTGTTTCAACTGTCAACCGTCAACTGTTTTTTGGCAAACGTTGTTCAATAACTTAAATATAACCTTATTATGAACGTTTTACTAACCGTAATAGAACGTTTTTAGCAAACGTTTTTAAATAACATAAATATAACTTTATAGAAACGTTTTACGAACGTTTGGAAAACGTTTCATTCATACCAAACCACCATTCAAAAGCGTTGCGAAAACGATTGCTAGCCGATGCGTACAAGTTACGTCACTTCCGACATAGGGAACGAGCATCTCGTGTTAGCGCATGCGTTCTCTGCTTATCTCTCTTTTTCGCCGCCATAGCGAATTTCGTTGTTTGTTGTTGCTTCTCCAATAGATTTACTCTTCCCGACGGTAAGGACATGAGTAAACACGTAATTACTTGTTTAGAAAAATGCATACACATTTGTGCTAGAGTGTAAAGTGTATGTTCTGTCAGCATCGAACTGTAGAAGGATAATATGTAAGATTTAGTATAGTTCGGGGGGATATTATGGATTTGGCTTCGTCACTCCGCCGCCGCAGAGATTTCCTTTGAGCGCTCTACCCACAGCCACGGGTGTTGCTATCCCCCGGGCGTGGAGGGACGGTCACGATGATACAGTTGACTTATACTTACTCAAACCCGTAACCGTAACTCCAACACCTCCAACGCTAACCCTAACACATAAGATGTATGTTAATATTATGCGACTATTATGGGATTTGGCTGTCACTCCGCCGCCGCAGCAGAGTATTCCTTTGAAGCGGCTCTACACCAGCCAGGTGGTGTTGCTATCCCGCCGGGCGCTGCGAGGACGCGTCCACGTGAATACAGTTGACGTATACTGTACTCACGCGGTAACCGTATACTCCAACACCCTGCCAACGCCTAAACCTAACACTAAATATTGTATAATACTCGCTTTATATAGGGGAGTGTGATGCACAAAAAATAATCTATGGCTGTGGGGACAGATATCAATACATCATGATGCAAAACTCTAACTCTAACCGCTACAACGCTAACCTCTAACCTAAACGCCTAACCCTAATAGCTAACCGCAACCCTAACCGACATACTAATACTAATTACTAATACTAATACTAATACTATACAATACTTAATTACTAATACTTAATACTAATGAGCTGAATACTAATAAAATTTTAATCTTAATACTAGTGCTGTGCCAACGTGTGCCGGTGTCCCTCCACGCCCGGGGCATAGGCATTACCCCACAGCCACAGGCCACTTGAAGCGTTCAACATCGTAAACACACGCCCGCCCGCCAGTTGCTGCGCCACCACTGACACAGTAGAATATATAGACAGCACTGATATATTTGCACTATATATTACCATGATGATACATATATACACCTATATATCACACTTATATACCTGCACACTATATATTTATGTGTCGTGTGCGCGCAATGGGCCGGGGGGGGGGGGGGGGGGGGGGGGGGGGGGGCGGCGGCGTGTGTTTTA
>NW_014578748.1:0-1877 GCF_000485595.1 Priapulus caudatus
TAAGCAGCAGCAGCAGCAGCAGCAGCAGCAGCAGCAGCAGCAGCAGCAGCAGTAGTAGTAGTATAAGCAGCAGCAGCAGCAGCAGCAGTAGGCAGCAGCGGTAGTAATAGTAGTAGTAGTAGTATAGCAGCAGCAGCAGCAGTAGTGGTAGTAGCAGCAGCAGTAGCAGCAGCAGCAGCAGCAGCAGAAGCAGCAGTAGCAGCAGCATCATCATCATCTCATTCCCCTCACCCGGGGCTGGGGGGAGAAGCAGACGACACTCGCGCGGTCACCAACACGCCCGAACGCACATGCACGCACGCACGCACGCACGCACGCACGCACGCACGCACGCACACACGCACGCACGCACGCACGCACGCACGCACGCACGCACGCACACACGCATGCACATGCACGCACGCACGCGCACACGCACGCACGTGTAACGAACAACACGACGGGTCTTGCAACAACATTGCCGCTGCTGCTGCTGCTGTCGCTGCTGCTGCTGTTTTAGTGACGTCCCAGACACTCTCAGTGTACCACAAGGCCATCGACATACGTACACCAGCACAGACTGGTATTCGCTAACGCGAGGTCGCATGAAAAGCCTGTCCCCGATTGTTCGAACGTTTGTACACGATCTATAATAGCTGCGTCGTCTCATCGTGTGTTAGTGATACACGATCTATAATAGCTGCACACGATGAGACGACGTCACTAACAGCTACTATAGATCGTGTACACACGATGTGATGACGTCACTAACAGCTATTATAGATCGTGTACACACGATGAGACGACGTTTCTTGACGCGTCACTTGAAATGTTCTTCGATATGAGACTCACCGGGCCAATGACTAATAGTTTTTTTGGCAATAGATTATCCGGGATTCCAGACCAGGATAGCAAGAAGTGTGTCATGGAATGTATTATTCTCGTCTGTAGAGCCTACATGATGTCATAGTTATTAATGATGTATGATGTCATAGTTATTAATGATGTATGATGTCATAGTTATTAATGATTTATGATGTCATAGTTATTAAGGATGTATGATGTCATAGTTATTAATGATGTATAATGTCATAGCTATTAATGAGGTATGATGTCATAGTTATTAATGATGTATGATGTCATAGTTATTAATGATGTATGATGTCATAGTTATTAATGATGTATGATGTCATAGTTATTAATGATGTATGATGTCATAGCATACATCATTAATAACTATGATATCATACATCATTAATAGATGTCATAGTTATTAATGATGTATGATGCCATAGTTATTAATGATGTATGATGTCATAGCTATTAATGATGTATGATGTCATAGTTATTAATGATGTATGATGTCATAGTTATTAATGATGTATGATGTTATAGTTATTAATGATGTATGATGTCATAGCTATTAATGATGTATGATGTTATAGTTATTAATGATGTATGATGTCATAGTTATTAATGATGTATGATGTCATAGTTATTAATGATGTATGATGTTATAGTTATTAATGATGTATGATGTCATAGCTATTAATGATGTATGATGTTATAGTTATTAATGATGTATGATGTCATAGCTATAATGATGTATGATGTTATAGTTATTAATGATGTATGATGTNTTATAGATCGTGTACACACGATGTGACGACGTCACTAACAGCTATTATAGATCGTGTACACACGATGAGACGACGTCACTAACAGCTATTATAGATCGTGTACACACGATGTGACGACGTCACTAACAGCTATTATAGATCGTGTACACACGATGAGACGACGTCACTAACAGCTATTATAGATCGTGTACACACGATGAGACGCCGTTACTAACAGCTATTATAGATCGTGTACACACGATGTGACGCCGTTACTAA
>NW_014578748.1:3586-12489 GCF_000485595.1 Priapulus caudatus
ATCTCTCATTATATACTCTTGATAATGATTATATATGAGTAATTTTTTATGCGAAAATAAATGTTTCAGATCTGTTGGCATACAATCTGATGGCGTTGACCGTATAGTAGGCAGACACTGAAATGCATAGTGAAATTGCCGAAATCTACCCAATTCGCATAATTTAAAAAAAATATCAAAACCTGTGTGATATGTTTTGGGGCCAGTCCTTATTCATTCACATACCAGAAATGAGCAAAATCTGTTGAACCTGAACTGACTTATGGCCATTTCTATTTTTGCGTAATAACAAATAATTTTCCAAAATAGGACGTTTAAACCTCTCCCATAGGAGTAACAACTATATGCAATTTGAAACATGTGGGTCAAACTGTTCCTGAGTTATCGTTGACCGTAGCCAAATGTTGACAGACGGACGGACGGACGGACGTACGACGGACAACACCCCATGGCAATAGCTCATCATGACGATGTCAAGGCGAGCTAAAAATCACCACAGATTTAATCGTGTTTTGACGATTAAATTTCGGTACACGACAACCAATAATCACAATGCTGTCTACGACAATTTATTAAAACAAGAAGATACATTACAGAATAGGGTAAAATACGTTATAGAATGTATTGGACAACGAAGTTTCAGTACACAAGACAATTATACATTGCACAGCGTCCCATCGAAACATACGTACACCCGAGTAGATCGACATCCTTACCGAACACGTAGAAGATTGAATCCCAGCTCACAAAGCTGCACAGTAGGCTGCCTAGAAGCAAGACGATGAATTTGCCGCCGTGCACCCCCGACATTCCGTAAGACACCAGGGCGCTTCTTTCTTGCGGAGGCGCCCACACGCCCATCAAGCCATTAAAACACGAGAACGCCACGCCCTATGGATACGAACAAAAGCTAATAATACCCTAATAACTAATACCCAATTATTAATAATTACTTTAATATATGTGTAGTATTCGTAGGTAAAAAGATAAGAAATTAAATCTTTACATGCATGTTTACTGTACGCGTACATTTACATATAATACTGAAAATTAACCCCCACCACAATAGCAGCTAGTCTATTGAACATTCAATCATTGAATAGTTTGCGCACACTTCGCAAAATCCAGCATAATCCCCAAATTTTTCCAGCGATATATGCCACACCCCCCAAAAAAAAACCTTAACAGTGATTCTTCCTAAGCTCTATCGAATTTGTCAATTTTGAATTTTGAATCGCAACACAACCCCGCACCGACAAACGACAGTATAATTATACGGATAATTATTCAAACAGAAATTTATCATTACGCAGTATACTAATTCACGGCAGACTGATATAAGAGTGTAGTATACGTGCATAGTTAATAATCTATAACTATTAATACCTATATGGCGATCCTCGCTCACGTCATGTACTTCGTCTGTCGTGCCTGCCTCAGTGGACAACATATCTGGGTTATATGGGTATTTTGTTAGTGCGTTACCTCTTCTAGCAGATCTGACTGTGCAGGTTAGTACATTAATCACAATAATCACAGACATTTTCGGATTTATGGGATTTTTTGATTTTCGCATTTTTTTTGCCTTTTTTTGGATTTATACGCTCATTCATGTCTGTCTTATTCTCAATTCATTCCTAACTGGACAGTCAGTCACATTGCATACACACAGTTCAATCACGATGGGCCATTCATATACTAGATGCGCAGGTAGGTCACATAAGAGAGGGAGGAGGGTGAGGGAGGAGAGATCGCAGATATATATCCAAATCCACAAAAAAAACCAAAAAACAAAAAACCAAAAATCCAAAAATCAAAAAGTCAAAAAAACAAAAAAACACAGACAAAATCAAAAAATCCATCAAAATCAAAACCAACCAAATCAGAACAATCAAAAAATCAAAAAATCACAGTCAAATTCAACTGATAAATCAATTCCACCTCATGGCTTATGTGGGCCTTCATGGCTGCCTACGGACAGTGGCTGTTGGCCTCTAGTAATATATTATATATTTATTATACATATCATATATAACTATTATATATAGTGTAAATGTGTTCAGGCCGAATGTGTCTGCATTCTTGTCGAATAACTGAAGAACTCCGCACGCCATAGAGCGAAAAGATCATTTTCAGAATAGCACGTCTGGAGTGGTCTAGGCTGAAACAACAAATTTAAAAAAGTTTAAACATTCATACCAAATTCTAATTGATCAATAGATTGGCGTTCTCACTGTACTTAACACAAATTACAGTCTGAATTCCATGGTTGTATAAACGTAATAGCGAGTTTCCTGCATCAGTACATGACATCGCGTCTGCTTACACTGGATTACCGGGTTTCGATAGTACCGCGGGGAACTTATTTTCGCCCTGTTTTTTCTTTTTTCCTTTTACCTACCTCTTTAGATAGGATATATTTTATAATTTTAAATTTATGTATTTATCAAATTTATATTTTTTAGTTTATATTATATTTTTTATTTTAATGTTTTTTAATCTTTGATTCTTATTATTTTTTATCGCGTTGAGGAGATGGCGATGGCGATACCGCGTGTATGGAGATGTGCATGCGATACGATGGGATGGGATTGGACCGGATGATGGATTGGAGCGATGCGATGAATTGGGATTGGAATGGCATGAATGGGTATTGGTGGATTCAGATTGGATGCATGCATGATCAGATATTAGGAATTTTCTTTTTTCCTATTTCCTATTACCTACCTCTTTAGTATCGTATTAATTTTAATTTTTAATTTATTAATTTATTCTAATTTACTAGTTTTTTTAGTTTTTTAATATTTTTATTTTTAATGTCTTTATCTTTTTGATTTCTTTCTATATATTTTTATGTTTGGATGGAATGGGGATGGGATGAGATGATGATGGCATGAGATGGCATTTGCGATGGCATTCGGGATGGAATGGCTGGGATCGATAGATGGGTGGGATAGATAAGGGATGGGATCATTGATAGGATGTGGGATGCGATGGCATGGAATGGGGCATGATGATGGATGGGATGGGATGGATGGAGGCATTGATGTGCAATAATGCATGCATGTTATGAGAATGCATGCGATAGCATAGATTTTTGGGGTATTTTCCTTTACAACAAGAGGTCACCAAGCTGAGTAACGCCACTGATTTTCCCTGGGCAACGCCGGGTTCCGGCTCAGTATTATGGCAATACTGTATATTATATTATCTATATATATATTATATATAATAAATATTATATACTTCCGGTTGCTGACCGGGGTTTTCCGGTTGCTGGTCGTCTGGTGGCTGTCAACTGACAGCCATGATTACCAATAGCTCACGTCGACACATGACTTAAGCAGAAATTTAATTCTGAGTGTTGGTTGTTTTTAAATCGCAGGCGGCATACTCAAGTAACTTTTACATTACGTAGTTGATTTTTTTGAGCTCCATTGCTTCGTTGTTGTTGTGTGTTGTTGTGTGTGTTGTGGTGTGTGTGTGTGTTGTGTTGTTGTGTTTGTGTCAGATAGATAGATCGATTATATGAGGTGTCAGGAAATAGATAGATCGGATGGATACTATAAGTGTCGAGAGATAGATGATAGATGGATAGATAGATAGATTAGATATTATGATAGATAGAGCAGAGTAGATACAGAAGGATGAGGATAATAGGATGAGTGGCATGAGTGTCATGATAGAGTAGCGACTGGAATGATAGATGTGTTCCAGATAGATTAGTTCGATGGATAGTGTCAGATAGATAGATAAATAGGATGATGGAGTTCAGATAGATAAACCGATGAATAGAGTCAGATAGATAGATAGATAGATAGATAGATAAGGTCCAGCAAAGGTGTCATATAGATAGATTGATGGATATATATATAGAGAGAGTGTCAGATACACAAAACGATAGGTAGCATAGTAGTAGAGTAGTGTATTGTCATTACAAACGATAAAATATAGCAAGAGGAAGAGAGAGAACGAGAGAGAGAGAAAGAGAGAGCGAGCGAAATAGAGAAGAGAGAGAAAGAGAGAGAGAGAGAGAGAAAGAGGAGAGAGAGAGAGAGAGAGAGAGAGAAAGCGAGAGAGTGAGAGAGAGATACACACACACACACGCACGCACGCACGCACACACCACACGCACGCACGCACGCACGCGCGCGCACACACACACACACACACACACACACACCGTGTGGGACGCGTTCGTGAATGCGTTTCGTCACGTTCTCCCGCGAGTCGGTAATGCCGTATTTCCAGATGTTTGGAAGTGGTTGTCATCGTCTGAAGCTGGCATTGTTGTTCTTTGGTGAAGTCGTCGTTAACGGTTAGCGTTGTTATTGACGCTATCATTGATTGTGTTTATTAAACGGGGGAGAAAAACGCTGAAAAGCACAGTTTCGGCTGTAAACCGTTAGAAGAACCTGACGAAGACTACCACAAGTCGAAACTAGTCGTTCATTGCTAACTTTGTGCAGCAATTTCTTAAACAAAACATTTTTTATATACATATATAATGGCAACACCAAAACAGCAAGCGAAATCCACGTGGGGTAAATCAGTTGAGCGGTGCCCCGTAGAGGCTGTCCAGGCCTCTTATTCACACATGTCCATTCATTGTGTACATTGATAGAGAAATGGACATTATTGATTGACTGTTGTATAATTGATGTTCTCTATTGACGTTGCTACTGACGATGTCATTGATTGTGTTGTTGAAGTTGTTATTGACGCCATCATTGATTGTGTAGTTACTGACGTTATTATTTATTGTATTGTTGGCGTTGTTACTGACGCTATTATTATAGCCCCACCGCGCACCCGGAGTTGAAAGACAATTGCCCGTTAATGTGTTATTGCTAGAATGAGTAGCTGGTGACAACCGGGTAGATCGAAGAAGCGTCCGACCTGCCTTTGAAATAGTATATATATGGGACGTAATACAGATAGAAATACAGACGGATATCGAGTAACTGAGGGACGGAGAGGAGAGACCGATAGAGGGCAGATCATGAGAGACAGCCAAGCGGGTTACAATATGGAAGTAACTTAGGATGTAGTATGTATGTGTATAATTTGTATGTGCCAAATTACTAATAAAGACCTTGTTCAACATTGAATCTGCGACGCTGTACCGGCTCGATCTGATATGGAGACTAACTAACAAGTCTCTACAATGCTGCAATCCACAAGAGCCTGAGATATCAACTGTAAAATCCCAGTACAACACTATTATTGATTGTGTAATGGACATTATTGATTGACCGTGTAATTGATGTTTTGACCTTGACATCGTCGTTTGACTTGACGTTAGCATTGACGCTGTCGTTGAAGTTGGCATTTACGTTTTTATTGATGCTGTCATTGACGTTGTTATTGGCGTTGTTATTGACGTTGTTATTGACGTTATTATTGACCGTGTTATTGATGGTGTCATCGACGTTGTTATTGACGATGTTATTGACGGTGTTATTGACGCTGTTATTAACGTTGTTATTGACGTTGTTATTGACGCTGTCATTGCCGACGTCATTGACCTTGTTATTGATGCAGTCATTGACGCTGTCATTGCCGATGTCATTGACTTTGTCATTGACGCTGACATTGCCGATGTCATTGACGTTGTCATTGACGCTGTTATTGACGTTGTTTTTGACGGTGTTATTGATGGGTTCATTGACATTGTTATTGACGGTGTAATTGACGTTGTTATTGACGTTGTTATTGACGGTGTCATTGACGCTGTTATTGATGTTGTTATTGACAGTGTTATTGACGGTGTTATTGACGTTGTTATTGACGGTGTTAATGACGGTGTTATTGACGCTGTCATTGACGTTGTTATTGAGGTTGTTATTGACGTTGTTATTGACGGTGTTATTGATGCTGTCATTGACGGTGTAATTGACGTTGTTTTTGATGGTGTTATTGACGGTGTTATTGACGCTGTCATTGACGTTGTTATTGATGTTGTTATTGACTTTGTTATTGACGGTGGTATTGACGCTGTCATTGACGATGTTATTGACGATGTTATTGACGCTGTCATTGCTGGTGTCATTGACATTGTTATTGATGATGTCATCGACGGTGTTATTGACGATGTTATTGACGGTGTTATTGACGGTGTTATTGACGGTGTTATTGACGTTGTCATTGACGTTGTTATTGACGGTGTCATTGACGTTGTTATTGACGGTGTTATTGACGATGTCATTGACGTTGTTATTGACGGTGTTATTGACGGTGTTATTGACGGTGTTATTGACGCTGTCATTGACGTTGTTATTGATGTTGTTATTGACGGTGTTATTGACGCTGTCATTGACGGTGTTATTGACGCTGTCATTGACGGTGTCATTGACGTTGTTATTGATGGTGTTATTGACGTTGTTATTGACGCTGCCATTGACGGTGTTTTTTGATGCTTTCATTGACGTTGTTATTGACGGTGTCATTGACGTTGTTATTGACGGTGTCATCGACGGTGTCATTGACGTTGTGTCGGTATCGCAGTCGGTATATGTCATCAGTGATTACAGCGCTTGTGCAACATGACAGACGCACATCTGACGAACCGATTCGTTTGCCGACTCACTCATTCCTCTTCACGTTTTTCAAGGTCAGTAGAGAAAACTCAGTAGATACCATGAACGCTACCAAGCATCAGGCAGAGTCGCTGCCCTTGAAGAAGCCATTACAGTATCTGCTTTACTGTCGCAATAACGGCGTCTTCGTTCTGCTCTGCCTTGTACTGCTGCTTGTAGTTGGCACGCTGTCGGTAACCATAGCAACGATGCATCCACAAGACACGCGACCCGGCTGGAGGATCTTGGACGCGTTCGAATTCTCCAACGTGACGGCTGTCAACGGGACGTTGCCTCTCTGTCCAGTACAGCCCCCCAATCTTGGTTAGTGAATGCGGCGTGTGGGTTAAAGCAGTGCAACGACCCGTTCTCGTCTGTCCTGTGTTGCAGTTTCTGAAATGATTGAAAAAAAAATTCGATAAAAATTGACCTGTGCTGCAGTTTCTGAAACGATTGATAAAATAATTCGATAAAAATTGTGCTGTGCTGCAGTTTATTAAATTATTGATAAAATAATTTGATGAAAATTGACCTGTGCTGCCGTTTCTACGATGATTGATACGATAATATTAATAAAATAATTTGATCTGAGATCGAATGTCGTCTGTCATCATGCCATAGTTAATATCAGCAATCAATTGAGTTTATTGTATTGTTCACTACCTCTACCGTCGGGCAGTATGGGCTTGGTGCCACATGCGTCGTTATATTGTGTAAGGATCTTACACGATATTTTAACATTTCCGCATTTGTCGATAACAGTAGGGCCGATCGAGGTTAAAACGCTGCCACCTAGCTGGAAAGAGCTCGAGAAACGCTACCAAAATCTCGAGCCTGGTGGTAGATGGCGCCCCAGCGATTGCACGTCGCGCCACCGTGTGGCCATCATCGTACCTTACCGAGATCGCGAATCGCATCTGCGCGTGTTCCTGAACAACCTGCACGCTATGCTGCAAAAACAGCAGTTGGACTACTGCATCTACGTCATAGAGCAGGCAAGTGGGAGCGCTGCGCATGCGCGGTGCGCGATGTCTCTGGACGATCTGCAGCCGAATATCCGCGCGAAGCGCGAACAGCGCCGCGGAGCGGCCCATTTGATCGAAATCGCTGCCCTGTTGAAAAAAGATTTCCGACAGTGCCCTATGGGTAAAGGATAAAGCGGTGTAATCGGTCAATTGAGCAGTTGTGGGCATTCCAGAAGCTTTTCGAGTATGCACGTAGGGGGAGCATAAATACAAATGCTCGTTATTGTTGGTTTGCGGCTCGGCGCGCGTCTTTTATGCCCTGAGATTATTTTCGAAGTTATCGCGTCCCATAGATGGCGCAACGAGTCCATCTACGTACCATTTTCAAGTATTTAAAAAAAAAAACGCTCGGCTCGATGACCTAGACTGCCGCGCGGTGCACAGTTCGACACGCTAGCGTAACTCACTTCAGTATAGCCAACGATAGTTGGCTGAGTGAAGGTCGGTAGCAGTCTAGCCCTGCAATCGTCACTGCCGCTTCGACTTCCCGTATCCATCTTAACGCACCTATGTGATGTTCTCATGTTTGCCATTATGATTATCACGTGATAGTTAGAGGATATATCGTGGCGTCAGCGCGTGGCGTGGCGTCGTTGCGAGAATTTCGTCAGTCTTTGTGTGATTTCGCGTGACACAGCTCGGTTACGAACAGAGACATTATGTTTTCATAAGGTCAACACTGTTCTTCAAATAGAAACAAAGATCGAAGCTGTTGGATGAGTATTTGTTTTGAAATCGTTTTGAGATCATCCAACAGCTTCGATCTTTGTTTCAATATTTGTTTTGAAATCGTTTTGAGAGCGTACGTACAGCATTTTTGCATATATTACATCGTCCCAGCGTGCTGCTTATAGCAAAAACTTCGTCTACCCCTGCGGTCGAGGGGTGCCCTGATTGCTCTTGTGCAGAAAAACTTCGCCGAAAAACTTGGAACTCGCCTGCTCGCAGTTACCTTGACGGTGCAACCCCTATATATACGCATATATAGCACCGACTCCTACGGCTATCAACAACGCCTACGATATATTCAACATACTAGGCTACCTCTATGTGATTATTATGTAATTATTACGTCGTCATTGTTTGTATATAGGTGAACATTTCGGCCCAAGGATAGAGAACATGGGTCCCAATAAAACCAATGTGCCTAACCCTAACCCTAACCCTAACCCTAATTCTAACCCTAACCCTAATCTTAACCCTAACCCTAACCCTAACCCTAACCCTAACCCTAACCTATTATATTGATAATAATGATATAATATTATTTTTATATTGATGTAAATGACATTGCCATTGG
>NW_014578748.1:12514-17609 GCF_000485595.1 Priapulus caudatus
AGGGCCCTTCTCTCTTAATTTTTGTACTCTCCGATCAAGAGGGGTCATGGCCTCCTTAGCTACGCCTATGTCCTCATTCAAGCACTGACGGAATATTGGAATTAGTTTGATTTGTGTTGTTAGCAGTACCATGCAATGTTGCATTTATCCGTCATAAACTGTTTCAAGTTCTTCATATAAAATGTAATGGCTCGCAAAGAACGTAATGTTACTCGTGTAATAATATCATAATCGTTGCGCGCAATGCCGTATGTTTCTAGGAAAAACAAGAACCCAATTCAACCCACAATGGGAATATCGAATCTGCCACCAAATTGTGCTTGACTATATGGTCATATATGTAATACAGTCGAAGGACGAATAAGTAAAATAGCTAGTGATAACCATTGTTCGGGTTGGGCATATATGACCAGCTGTGTAAAGTCGTAACGCGGGATAGACAGGATAGAATTAGGCCAATTATAGACAAGCATGTAGTGAGGACTGTGGAGAGACAATAGGTAGGCGTGTCTACCTATTGCAGTATATAACCGCGTGTTCGACCAGGGACACGGACAGAGCGATAGGTTACACAAACTACAGGCATAGACGCTATTGGTATTGAGACAGCTACTGCACAGCCTAAACCTCGTAAGTTATGTGAGGTTACTCGCGTACCTAGACTGTACGCATTCGCCACGTTATGGGCGGATGCTAGTTAAGTATACGCTATTAAAGAGATTCATGTATACGTTCATACTACTCGTTATAGTCTGTTATTATCTGCATTCACATAGACGCTAGCAAGGGTGTAGTCAACACACTCACGCGTAGCCACTGATGCGATCACGGGTAGAAAGAGTCTACCTTATATATATAACGGATATTGATTATAGTGTGCTTAATGAATTTATAATTCACATGTAGTATGTGATCAATACTTGCTGTTTGCCGCTGTTTTGGAGGTATGGGATACATAGAATCAAGAGCTAATAATACCTAGAGTGTACAACGGAAAAACGGGAAAATAGTGCTATCACACAACATATATTCTACTTTGGCTTGCGAGTCTATAATAATTTCATGATTATTGCCATTAAGCAGAATTCTTTTGCTCTCTAAAAAACAGAGCCAACCGGCTTGTCAACTACTATACTCCTAGCGGAGATATCGGCTCCTAAACCTCCCCTCCCACTGCCGAAACGCCGCCTCGAACTCATTCTTGTCCCCATCCTTTCACGCGGCCTAAGCGTTGCTTCGTGACGAGTTCGGTTTTTTCCGCCATAATATAATGAATGATTTTCGGGTGCAGGTGCAGGGTGGAGGTGACTTTTCGGGGTCGCCATGCCGCTTATATCCCATATCTTTCCTAGCACGGCTAATGCCCGTCATGATGGAAGCCGGCAATGTTTTTTTAATTAAGTCTCTACAACGCAGCTAGTAAGAGTACCAAATTTGGGCATGTGACATCAATTATCAGCGCCTCAAGCGGTGACGGAAACCGATAGCCGAAATGCTTAGACGCGTGAAGGATTCGGACAGAGTGGATCAAGGCGGCGTTTGGCATTGTGGGACGGGAGGGTTTAGCGAAGCGATATCCTCCGCTAGGAAGTTCGTATGACAAGCGGTTGGTCTTGTTTTTAGAGAGCAAGAATTCTTGCTTAATGCAATACATGAAATTATTATAGACTCGCAGGCAAAGTAGAATAATGTTGTCGTGAAATAGCACTATTTTCTCCGTTTTTCCGTTGTACACTCTAGTATTATTAGCTCTTGATAAGAATTATAGGTGATTAGTGCGAATTTTGCAGCGTTAAAGGGGTAATTGAGTGCATCATGTGCATGAGTTCTTACGGGCAGTGTGGGTGTGTGTGTGTATTATGTTTTGTTGCACCATTTCCATTTTTTATTGATAATGTATTTTTTGTGCATTTCGCAGGGTAGGGGTAGGGTAAGTTATGTGAAGTGGACTCTTTTTTTTTTTTTGTTTTGCTCGCCGATCAACAGGGGGCCATGGCCCCCTTGTGCCCCCCCCCTTAGCTACGCCAGTGCTGATACTGCACACCTTGGTCGGCCGGTTGATCTTACGGCTGCTTTAAAAACTGGTTGATTCTTTCACAACAGTCGAAAACTCACCGCATATTGTCTCCGAATCAGGAACCGGATTTTACCTTAATTCCAATAAATGTGTGTAACGTCGGGAAGGGGGTGCGACGGGTGCGCCCGCACCCCCCACAGGCCGCGACGGGTGCGCCCGCACCCCCTCAGGCTGCGACGGGTGCGCCCGCACCCCCTCAGGCTGCGACGGGTGCGCCCGCACCCCCTCAGGCTGCGACGGGTGCGCCCGCACCCCCCACAGGCTGCGACGGGTGCGCCCGCACCCCCCACAGGCTGCGACGGGTGCGCCCGCACCCCCAACAGGCTGCAAATGTCCACTTTTCTGTGCACCAACGATTTAAAAAAATGTGAATTTAGAAAAAAACAATAGCATTGTTTGTGTTCTAATTCGCTGATTGTGTAGTAAAAATGAAATAAATAAGCAAAGAAAAAATATTCCATGTTTGATTAGCAGCCGGCGACGGAGATAGTCAATAGATGACATTGACCAAGACATTGACATTGTTATTCGCTAAAATTGTAAAATGCATGTAGTCTGTTTGCCGAAAAATCCATTTTGAATTCAAAAATGTGAGAAATGTCCTCGGTTTGAGGTTCGCTTTTGGCTGCCTGCTTTCATATCATACTGCCTTCAAAATGCGCGAAATGCAGTCTCAGGCAAGCTAATTTTCAAAATTTCCCGCGGGGCATGCTCCCGGACCCCCCCCCTAGAGACTGGCGATTCCGTCGCTTGTTTGGTCCGTATACTCGTTGGATCGCACCCTCCCGTAAAAAAACCTGCTTACGGGCCTGTGATGTAGTTCCCATCGTAATAAACAATTCAGGTTTATTGAGGCACGCGCAGCGCAGCACAATTATTAAATGTTCTCATTCTCTACTTATATTAAACGCCTAAGCCAACAGCTAATGCGCATTAAGCTAATTATAATTAATTAAATAACAAATAATGTAATAATATTAGTGAAAGATTGAGGTGACGACTGCGCTAGAGCAATCTCTGGAGTGATCAAATAATCTAATGATATTAGTAATATTAGAATAATACCATTATTAATCATGCATGTATATTATGTAAAACCATTGAGGTTATGACTGCTCTGGACAGTCTGCAGCCCGGTATACGCGCGAAGCGCGAACAGCACCACCTGGTGGTGCCTTTAGAGACAATTCGCTGCCCAATATGTATAACTATATACGCAAGGCCCTCTGGGTACTACAGAAAGCCCGAGAATCGGTCAATTGAGCAGTTCTGGCGCTTGCAGAAACCTTTCGACTTTGCACGTAGGGCGAGAATAAATCCAATGGTCGTAATTGGTAATTTTTTTGCTTCGCGCAGTAGTTTTTTTGGTATAAAAGGGATTTCGAATGTCTTTAATTACACGCCGTGAATTTATTCTGGTACTATCGCTACCCGTAGATGGCGCGACGAGTCTCTCTTCGAGGGATGTTGGAGAGAATTTCCCACAGAAAGAACGGCAATTAGGCTTAGACTGCCCCACGGTGGAGTTTGTAACGCTCGAGTTACTATAACTTTAGTGTAGCGAGAACATAACTAAGCCAATATTGATATGGGCTCTACGCAGATTAAAATGAGCATAGTGCTCGTGTGTAATTCCTGAGAAGTCTAAAGAACAACTTCCATACACAGTCATTGTACGACGTCAACTAGAATGATACATATTATATCAATCATAATAGGTAGTGGTTTATGGTTTAGGGGTTCTCTGTTCGATAGCTTACGTATGTATAATCGCGCCATGACCATAATATGTAAATAATGAGAGCCAAGTATTAATCAATCGTTGAGCTATCACGGTAAAATGGCATACCGCAATTGCATTCTTTGGCTCAAGCATCCCCTGGCGTGCCGATCTGCCGACATGGTCAAGCTAAAGCGAGTGATTTGGCGGCGACGAAATGGACGTTCACAGGCAGACAGACACAGCGGAACGACTGGTTAAAGAAAAAAAAGATAAATTATTTGAACAAACAATCCGAGTAGGCCTAAACCGTGTGGTTAGAGGAGTCTTTTCGACTGCTAGTAAAATCTAGGACGCGCAGCGCCACTTGGTCGCATTTGTAGTGAGAGTACTATAAGTTTTTTCTCTAAGAATAGAGATCTATAGTCTAAAGTTATGTAGAACTGGGTCCTGTAATTCCCACTTGCAGCAAATCAAGTAAGTATCGAAAGTAATTCTTGCCCGGCAACATGTCGGAGCTTAAAGATGGTTTAACGTCCATGCGTTGGTTGGCTCGCCGTGCTGGGGTGGATGTTGATTGATGATTGTAGAAGTCAGCATGGCGGTGAGCAGTAAACCGGCGGCAGCTGGAGGCAGTTTAATGTAAGGCCGGCGCTATATACTGTGGATAGAGCTAGGTTAGGTCACTTATTCAGTAAGTTGTCTTATTTTAATACAGCTAAATAAGAGTTAGTCATCTATTACTATTGACTGATTAGCCGTCGTGCGTCCTGGTAGTCTACTAGTCTATACTAAAAAAAGTATGGCGTGGTAACTAGTAGTGACTATACATTACCTACTAGTATAATACTATAGGTAGTATGATAGATGCGCTCGAAAGGGTAACAAACGGCATAGCCTGTTTGCGTATACGCCGGATCGTTTACACTGGTCTCTTAGTGCCTGCTAGTGGCTGACATCTAAAACGAAACTGAATGATGCATATGTGTGCTGTAGCGTGGCGGGCTTGATCATGCCTAGTGTGGCCTGAGTGAAATGCAAAAACGGCAAAACGTGACCTGAGTCTGAGACGGAGATGCGCGAGCGCCGGGGGGCCCCCCCCCCTGACCCCCCCCACCCCCCCCTCCCCCCCCCGCCCCCGCCCCCCCCCCCAGCCCCACCCCCCCCCCGCCCCCCCCCCCCCCTCAACAGTTCATAGAGAGAAGGAAGATCGGCTAACGATACATAAAAACTGAGCGTCAAACGATTCACCTGCCGTGTCCAATTTACTTGGTACGACGTTGCATTACGCCAAGTTC
>NW_014578748.1:17634-21198 GCF_000485595.1 Priapulus caudatus
ACCAAAGATTTGTTCGCCGAAGTTATCGTGCGCACCAGGTCTTACCTCGAATCGCTGACGTGGCAAACTGTCATTCTCGTAGCCAATCTTAGTATACGCCGGTGTATTGATGGTTGTTTTTACCTCAGAATGGGTTTATGTGAAACCAACCAGCGCGTATGCATGTGTTCAGGAGGTGTTATTACCCCATGCTCGTTCATGTTTCGGCTCATGACGACTATTTGATTCGATGTTTACACTGAAAATTCCTTGTCAGTTCGTGATAGGTAAGATCGCAGCCGATATGACAATAATGCAATTTGATATGTCTTCTTGACCCCGCGCTGCGGCCGTTGCGGTGGGCGACGGCATCGGTCTTTGCGAGACAGGCTTGGGTGGCCGATTGGCGAGTTTTTACACGAATTAGCTAATCGATACAACACCGCCGCGACTGACACACGACTAACGTAGGCAGGCAGACCGCCGACTGCGAGAGGCGAGAAGCGAGAGCAGCAGAGAGACGGCATGCGGGGAGTGCCGAGAAGAGAGATGAAAGACTAGTGGGAGACGCCAGATAAGCGGTAGGCGAAAATACGCAGGTCGACGGTTCTACTAATCACGCCGAAACTATCTTTTTATGAGGCGAGGATGTACAAACGCGGTGTCAATCCATTTATCGGAAACCCCCTCTCGAAAGCACGATGTGCCCGAGAGCGATGTCCGTGTGGCGAACACTCGGCGCATGTTACGCTGCCCGCCTATTACGCATCTCGCCGCTGCCCGCCTTAATTCGCGCGCGCGCGAAATGCGTATTAGGCTGGGAGCCTTTACTGCAGTAAGCCAGCATCCTGCGGCGCCGCTAGCGCGCGGTCCCGCGGAAGTGCCGCTGGTTAACACTTTCGGCGGATCGGGGCAACACGCATCTATTTGCGCAGCGCAATTATGGCCAATCTTGTTCCGGTCTCTTCTGGTTTGAGATACTAGCTTCGCGTGTTTACGATCTTCTGCCTCAGTGTTGCACGCTGTCTCCCCCCCTCTCTCTTCTGTCTCTGTCTTTGCTTTTCTCATCTCTCTCTCTCTCTCCTCCTCCCTCTCTCTCTCTTTCTCGCTCTCTCTCTCTTTTCCCCCCGCTCTCGCTACCCCCTCTTCCCCCTTCCCCTCTTCCACTCTCTGCCCATCCCTCTCTCCTCATCTCCCCTCATCTCTCTTCCTTCTCTCATCCCCCTCTCTCTTAGGAAATGATCCACCACAACGCCGTATAATCACCTTCGTATGTCCGATCATGCCGTCATGCCTAAATTCACGGAACAAAAAAATGGCCAATCAGCAAAAACACAGAGCCTCACGTCCGTAGTAGGTCGAGTGTCCCTCTCGCTACACTAAAGTTATAGTAACTCGAGCGTTACAAACTCCACGGCGGGGCAGTCTAAGCCTAATTGCCGTTCTTTCTGTGGGAAATTCTCTCCAACATCCCTCGAAGAGAGACTCGTCGCGCCATCTACGGGTAGCGATAGTACCAGAATAAATTCACGGCGTGTAATTAAAGACATTCGAAATCCCTTTTATACCAAAAAAACGAACGCGCCAACCAAAAAAAGTTCCAATTACGACCATTGGAGTTATTCTCGCCCTACGTCCATAATCCAAAAGTTTGTGCAAGCGCCACAACTCCTGAATTGCCCGATTACAGCCCCATTTGACATAACCATTGAAATGGTTCTTAATGTAGACAGCGAGTTATCTGAAATGGCGCCAACAGGTGGCGCGACCGCGCTTCGCGCGTATATCCGCTGCAGACTGTCAAGAGGGAATGCCAATCTTCATCTGATCATGATAAATTTAAATCTATAACAAAATAATATAAATTGTGTATGTCTAGTGTGCGCCGAAACTGTATTGTTAATTAATTTCTGTTTGATGCTTATTCAGGCCTGCTGCATATATGAACGTCCTCTACTGTTTTACACCACCTTAAGTTGTAAACTTATAGGGCCATCGTGGAGGAAACAAAAATTACCCAGTCTCATGTCCCTCTTACAGCGTTAGTAGTGCCAATGTGTGCATGATCAGTTTATGCGCGCATGGATGCGGGTGTACGGGGGGTGTACTCTTGAGTGTTCTTAAGTGTGTGCGCGCAGCTTTAGCTTATTAGCTTTCCAAAAGTCCCGAAGAATCAAAGCAGGATCAAAGAAAATTGTCATAGTAGATAAACACGTACCTGATTCAATTTATTAAGAAAATGGCTTATAAAGGCACATATTTGATGTCAATATTAAAAACAGAGTTGCATGATTGACGTCGCTTACACGAGCCTTATTGTAATAAGAAACTATTATGTATAAGCTCCTGGTCTGAAACCTATAAATATAATAACGAGTACTAACTGTACTATACAAGGAGCATGCAATATACAAATGATGACCTGGCACACATGCACATCTTTCTTTAATTAAAGTCCATTTAAATTAAAATCTACTCTCAGTAGAATTTATGCGTACACACACATTTAATGCGTAATAGTAACAGCAGCCCCTCTTAGTTCCAGGGCTTACTGAAAATAGCCGCTATAGTTGGCAATACCGATTTGGAGTTGTCGGCCATGTGGACTGGATGTAAAGCAGGCTCAGGACTTCCTACAACAGGGCCACTGCTGAGCCTGAAAGTCGATGAACCAATCAGCAAGAAATAGTGTCACTGTTTGAGATCTTTGCACGATTACGTAACACTAAGCAATATGTTATGACATAGCTGTGTAATCTCTAGAAGAATTGTGAAAAAGAACTTGATATATACAAATGATATAATCAGGAGTCAATAAAAACTATTTTTATTGACTGCTGATATAATACAGACAAATCAAATGATATATATACATATTCGCATACATTAGCACGTACCTACTAAGCCTAATTAATTGTTATTAGGCAATCACTAACATAGCCATTTACATATCTGCACAGGCAGTGCTATCTAAAGAGTATTTACAGTATCAAAACAGGACATAAGGATAATCATTGTGACAGTAGGGGGCGCTAGCATAGTATGTGACAGTAGGGCACATCCACTCTCTCACACCTTTTGTTTTCCTAGTAAGGTTTAAGTATTTACTAGTAGTCATTATTGGGGCCATTCCAACCATTGGGAAAGATTACAAGCAGGGCCTGGCAATCCAGAGAGACCGGGTACAAGATGGCGTTGCGCAAAAGATGCGTTGTTCCCCGACCGCCGAGAGCGGTTAAGCCGCGCACTTCCGCGGGACTGGGCGCACGCGACCGCGGTGTCTCGCGAAACGCTCGTGTCGCAGCTATCTGGCGGCCGTAGCGCGGACGCCGCTCTACGAATCGCAATGCTTGCGCCGAAGCGAAGGCGGCGCGCGGAATCGTATAGCGGAAGCGTAAAACATCGCGCAGTTTTCGATTCCACCACACACCCGTGCTCGTATGCGGCCTTCGGTTGGGGCATTTGCTGCTGGCTGTCTGCTGCAGGCGCGCTGGCGTCGGCAGGGGCGAGTTTTTGTTGCCATGTTGCTGCTTTGCGAGTATTACTTAGACTACGTGAAAACCTGCAGCCGGCCACTGGGCAACC
>NW_014578748.1:21223-32812 GCF_000485595.1 Priapulus caudatus
TGCCAGAAGTTGCCTTCTTTGAAGAGCGAGCGGAGCGGAATTGGCTGTGGAACTTATGTAATAGTCTGAATTAGTGTGTATATGAAGGAAACTGCTGTGATTGGGTAATATTTTCAGAAGGTTTCCAAATCGAAAAAATTATTTAATGTTTTTTTTCCCGCCATTTTTCTCTCCAAATTATGGTGGGGTTCTAAGACTGGCCTAGTTTATATGTAATCGCCTTCAAACATGATCTGACATACCACACTACTCCATGTCCTCATCTACACATCTTCAATCCGTCTCAGTACTGTCCAACAGCCGTTCTTCGAGGCTCGCGGCTGCTATGGAACCATGCTCCAAAAACTTAAGGGAACTAGAGACGCTCGAACGTGCCTCGCGCTGCCTCCCCCCTACTCACCAATCGAGCCGTCTCTTATCTCCTCCTCTAAGCCTCCCCATGCCCTGCACAACACCTAGTACCAATAACCACTAGATCGAGTAAAACTTCCAACCGTTACCCAAGGACAGCATTTTCATTAATTCGAGCCTCCCAAGGACATCACGCAATATCTCTAACAACGGAACTGCAACTAGGCTGCACATCGGCACACATGCACTCTTTCTTTAATTAAAGTCCTATTCTCAATATCTTACACAACAAACCTCTACTCTTCCATACGCTCAGACCCATATCCTTATACTGCGTCACTCACTACAATCAGCCTACTTCCTCACACTCGAGCGAGTCATCTCAGTCACCACTTCCACGCCCTCAGCTCCTCCCCTCTCCTCCTACCTCCCTCCCCCTACTAAACAACACAGGCGTCTCTCACTCCCATGCGCCTGAAAATCTAGCGGCTAACTCACCCGGCGCTTCTCGGCGCTCGCAGACTTAACGGCGCCCTACCGCGGGACTTGCTCGGCTACGTCTGCTGTGCTCTATCTGCTCTGCAACTCGGACTATGTCCAACAAAGCAGACCGCTTCTAGCCTGCAGCATACCCTCAATCTATTAAGAGCTACGAGCACCTCTCTCCGCGCCTGCATTCCTGTCCTCCTCGCTCCTCCTCCCAGGCTGCCTCCTACTCCTCCTGACCAATGATCTTCTTCATACTAGCGCATGCGTACGCACGCCGCTCCTCCCAACAGTTCGCGTCCTCTCTGAACCATCCAATCCTCCCCCTCACAATCAGCCTACTGAACAAACATTAGTCTCCCACTCTCGGGTCACTCGGTGCTCGTTCCTCTGAGGACCGTTCACTTCCGCGCCACGAATTAACCGTAGCCTGGAACTAACGTGCCTTCCCAAATACTTATTCATTGACCACCAATAACGCATCCGTGTAATTCTAAGAAGAATTGTGAAAAAGAACTTGAATATATACCCAAACTATTTACTACTCACATTCAAGCTCGCTCCTGAGTCCATGAAAACACCATTTTTATGAACTGCTGGGAAAAAAATTAAAAAAAAATTTTAAAAAACAGACAAATCAAAATGATATATATACGATATCGCACTACATTAGCAGCACGTACCTACTAAAAGCCCTAATTAATTGTTATGGAGGCAATTCAACTAAACCATAGCCATTTACATAATCGTGCCACAGGCAGTGGCTTATCTAAAGAGTATTTACAGTATCATAAACAGGACCATAAAGGATATATCATTTGTGACAGTAGGGGGCGCGTAGCATAGTATTGTGGACAGTAGTCGCCTCCTCCGTCCTGCGCTCCTCCTCGGCACTCCACTCCTCATCCCCTCGTCTCACACCAACTTTTCGTCTCACTAACCTTCTTATTCGATCGTCCATCCCCCCCCCCCCTTCCCTTGCTTCTTGTTCTGCCTTCCTCTAGCTAGAGCCGGTCTCAACTTGTACTTTACTCAACGAGGCCTATTGATCTGGCCGTAGCCACTGTCCTAGCACCTAATCTGCGAAAGCTAAAGCGATCTGACCCATAGCCAGCGAGCCTGGCAATGCCTAAGTTAGCTACCGCGACCTCACGATCTGGGTCCCATCAACGCTTCTCCACACATTGCAGTGCAACAGGTGTTTTGAGAAATGTATGTCCCGTTGGTAATGAGATAATATGTCGTTTTTAATGAGATCAATTATCCTCGTTTTAATGAGATAAAAATAATTTCTCACAATGTGCCCTTCCGGCTCCGTATATATGCCAATTGTACACAGATAAGATTTTTAAGGACTACTCTCCAGCGTTGTTGCACGGTGTAATCATGAGATGAGTTCTGTGAGAGGACATTCAAAAGAAAAGGGACTGACAGATGTGCATAGTTTGGCCCAGATCGCGAAATGCCTAATAATATAGTAATATTGCTGACACGGCTTGACTGCGATCTAAATGCAAACAAGCGAGAGAGAGACAGGAGTGAGGAGAAAGAGACCCGACGAGACATCAGGTGTAGGCAATATTTACTATTTTATTTAGTGCATTACGAAATGCCCCCCGTAAGCGGCAGAATCTGCACACTTCACTATCGCGACCTTGCTAACAAAATCGCAAGATAGAATACCACAGGCCCGCAAACAAACGTGAGAGTATCCGCTTAAATCATCATTATCTGTGTAAAAATTGGCGAGAGTGAGTCAGCGGAGCGCGCGGAGAAGCTGCCCGAAGTGTCAGAAATATTTTTCACGTCTCATTAAAACGAGATAATTATCTCAATTTATCACAACGACATAGTGGGTGATGCCTCAGTCATAACAAGCACATATTCTCACAAGCACCTGTGAACTGCATGTGGGGATAACTGCGATCGACGATTGCGAATGAAGAAAGGTCGTGGAGGAGACTCGGGAGGCCAGGAGGAGGAGCCAGGAGACAGGGAGGCGAAGGAAGGAGGAAGGGATGGAGATCGAATAAAAGAAAGGCGTCGTGCACAACGTGAGAACCCGCTCGTAGAAAGTTGGGGGGCAGGAGAGGAGGAGCGAGGAGGAGGAGAGGGAGGAGGAGGAGGAGGCGAAGAGAGGACAATACGTGTTGGAAGCGTAGGGAAAGGAGGAGGCGGAAGGCAAGAGCCGGCGAAAGGAGGAGGCACGGGCAGGGAAGAGGGCAGGAGCAGAATGTAAATCCGAGTAAGCCAGTTAAGCGGAATGAAGAGCGAACATCCCGCAGTTTGTTCGTCAAGAATACGGCACCGGCTTCGGGGGACTATGGCGGCGCGCATTGACGGGTGGGGGCATTGTTGCTGGCATGGGACGTGCTGCAGGGAGGCGAGGGGAGCAACGTGCAATGGAGCTTCGAAACGAAAACAGGACAGATCAGTGGGCCGAGAGAGAAGAGTTATGGAGGCATGTTGGTTGCCGTTAGCCTGCTTGGCGAGTATCTACTCAGCTACGGTGTGTAAAGAGAAACTGGCGAGGAAGGCCAGGAACGCCAAGGCTCGCCGGAGGAGAAAGGCGGCCGAGGCTAAAGAGCTAGTAAATAGGATTCGCGGCTAACCAATAGCGAGAAGAGAGTCATGGAGAGGAGTGGGGATCAGGAGGATAGGAGGGCGCAGGAGAGGAGGAGAAGGAGAGAGGAGGGAGTAGGGGGGGGGCCCGGCCACGCAGCGCAGGGTGAAATAGAAGCCGCGAACGACGTGCCGTCGCCCGGGCACAGGAGGGAAGGCAGGCGAGAGGGAGGAGGAGGGGGGGAGAAAGGTGTTGGAGTAGCGGGGCAATGAAGAGGAGGAGAGAGGGACGAGGGGAAGGGTGAGGGCGATAGGAAATTCGGGACGCGGGGTCAATAGGTGGGGTAAAACCGTCGCACGGGAGGTACAGTCAGTTCCAAGGACGCACTGGCACGGCGCAGAGAGAAGAGTCGCGTGAGGCAGTTTGAAGGAATAGCATCAGAGGGCGCTGCGAGCGCAGGGCCGCAGTGAGGAGAAAGAGTAGGGGGCCTCACGTGGGAGCGGCCGTACGACACTGGAGGAGGAGAGGAGGAGGCCGGAGATTCGTAGAAGAAGGCTTCTGTGAGAGTATGGAGACGATCAACTCTAAATACTCGTCGAATAAATACAGTAGTGCCGCGTCATCAGCGTAGGACGACCAGGTATCCAAGTAGCGAGGCGCTGTCAATCGCTGATTGAACAGCAGTTTCTGGAAAATGTTTCTTGTAGGAGCCACGTACGGTCACTAGCAACATGTAAGGGCGGCGCGGCACTGGGGCACGTGCCGAGGAGCCAGAACTCCAAGAAAAAACAAGTTTAGGGAGCCGAGTTGTTTGGAGATGGGCCTTCAAGCCGATCCATAAAGGGAAGGTGTTGGAGTATACGCGAAATGTCGTTGCGATGCCGCCCAGTTGTCGCGAGTGCGTTTTCAGACGAACCCTGGTTCTCAAGATATCTGTCAAAATGGACAAAAAGGGGGCGGCGTATTCGCTGTTGGGGCGCGGCTTTGCCGCGAGCTGTGCGCTGCGCGCAAAATCCGGGGCCGCAAGTCCGTCAAGGGTAGTAGGCGTTTCAGCCCTTAGTGAAAGGACCAGAGAGCACAAAAATGATAATTACTGCCTCTTCAACGTGTGTGAAATACAGCTTATAAAATGTCTCTAATCATGTCATATAAAAAATAACATCACTCATTATAGAGCTAGTAGCTTTATGAGCTTGGTTTACCTTACATGAACTTTATGCAAATTGGCATTGATAGTGACAACACTTACACTCATAAACATTATGGGGAGGGTGGAGTGATTGGATCTCCAACTTGGGATCTAGAATCCTAGCTTTGTATGGATTTTCTGGTTCTGGCCATCTATTACATCAACCCAACACCCATCCATTGGATGGGTACTTTGCTAGTTAGTGAATAAATATTACAATGCCAGCCACTGTCTATGTAGTACTTATGAATTGCTATATGCTACCTCGCATTATGAACAATGCAAGGCATGTCAATTAAAAGCTCACTGGTACCGGAAACCGTTGAGTAATTGTCAAGAGTGACAGATTGACGTAACCATATAGATGTAGATGTAGAATTAGCAAACATACTATAATGAATGAGTTTAATTAATGTTTCACTTAAGGATACATTCAGGGTTGTAGGTGACATTTGGTCAAAATTTTAATTTGATAGATGGCGCCTCTGGGCAGCTATGTATGTGTAGATTATGTATGTGGCCTCCCAAACAGTTCAAAATCCCCGCATATGCTTACCGGGATATTGTATGTTATTAGCAGTTATGTTGTAATGCCCCTTACAGTGGTACCTGTCTGTAACCCTGAGTGTATCCTTAAAGTTTTTAAGCTTACTAGCTTAAAAAGGTACCTTGTCTGTTAAACAAGGTGTGCTACTATTGTGATTATTGGTGGTTGGAAATTGCTTTCTATTTCACTTTTAACAGAATCACACTGACCTAGCTGTAGCCTGTATATATACTAGCGCACATTAAACACATGTAGGGTTGAATGCCATGGTTAGATGCCAGTAAATTTCGACCATACTTCATAATTTGACAATTTTCTGTTCACACCTTATAGACTAAACCTTATTTATATAAATCTCAATCCGACTAGGTAGACGTGTCTCTGTTACACGTACTTGTGAACGACTTGTGCTGGGGTATCCATGGGTGTGGAATCGATGTCGTACATCCTGTGCCAATCATACCTCCTCGGTACCAGTAGGCCGAAGCAACGAATATTGAAGAAGTTGATAAGGTTGCGGCATGGTCCATGGCTGTGGGGAAATAAGTGAACATGATGTTAAGCTAATGATTCGAACATGCTTAAGTGTCACGTTTAATTCAGCACATATCTAATTAGCAACGTTTGTAATTACAGTAAAATTTGCTCAACTCTATGAACGCATTGGATTTTGATATGCTTAACATATGATCGCATTATTGCATACAGCAGTGTAGCCACGATTTTAAACCCCCTATCGGATTAATTGCGGTAAGCAGGTTCATTCAGTCACACCACCTTGCCAAAACCAATTTTGGTTTCATTTTCACATTTTCACCAAAACTGTCTGACCAAAGAAAGAAAAGGCTCGAAAGGAACTTCAGTTACATAGGATTACTAGACGGGCTCCCCTCGTGGATAAGGAAATACTGTAACATGTCTTTTGCACGTGTTACATGAAGTAGTCAGCGAGGCTATAGACTAGGGTTGTTTGTTGACCAGTTAGTCTACGTAGACGCAGTGTCGCGCGGCTACATTGATGTTACAGGGAGTTGGATAAGCGGGTTTTAGATTAGGCAGTTTCGAGAGTCAGTGTGAAATAGGGGTAGGACGTGGTCTGAGAGAACGGGTGACATGTGCGCTCAGGATGTAGGGAGTTTTGGAGGAATATAGAGAGAGAGATGTAAGAGGGGGGATTTGGGTTCTGGGCAGCGAGCTGAGCACACGCGCGTATGCGCGTGTGCGCGTTCTTTGGATCTTTGTGCGATGTGGCTACAGTGTACAAGATAATAATGTTTATTCCGGTTACTACAACAAGTTTGACTTTATATCTTCATTCCTGTTTACATTTTGGTGCTCGTGACAGTCCAAAATCTGGGTATCCCTTTGTGGACACAACGCAAGTTACTTAATTCATATCGATCTACGGGCCAGCAACGAAACAGAGAAAGAATGACGGAGAGCGAGAGAGCAAGAGAGGGACGGAAAGAGCGGGTTCTGATGATGAGATGGGAGCCATGCAGACTGCGCTAGCGCCGACGACGATGGCGACGAGGATTGGCTGGAGATCGTGGAGATCGCGAAGGACCTTATACTACAAACGATTCACGAGCCACGGAGCCACGGAAGAAAACTGGAGAAGGAAGAAGATTGGAGCGAGATAAAAGGAGAGCGGACGAGAGAGCAAGAGAGAAAGAAGAAGAGAGAGAGGGAGAGTCAGAAGGAAAGAAGGCAATGCCCAGACGCCGGAGCAGACAGCAACGGAAGCCGAGAGAAGAAGCTGGAAGAAAGAAGAGGAAGATATATAATGCCGTGGTAAGTGTTGCAATTTTCCTAGTATACATTTCGCTGTGCTCACGCTGTTTACTGTCGCCTGACTGCTGAGTATACTGACGATATTGCCTGTGCGGACGGTTTGTGCCACAATAGAGCGTTATAGGGTGCATACGGTATAAAGTCGCGTATACACGGTCCGAGAGAAGGACTACGGGGATTTTTGTCACAGCATATATACGCTGGGAATCCTCCACATAACGTGTCAGGGAGCACGGAATAAAGATACGCTAGATGTGTAAGCACCCTAAGATACTGTACTGTACTGTAAGTGTAAGATAAGAAGGCACAGTAGATAACCGTATGATATAATATAGTTACGCACAGGTGTATAGTTGGATGCTATAGAGGGCTGGCGACGCGGTAATGGCAAGCACAGATGATGTTATTTTGGGAAAAGTGTGACGCTCAGTAGGCCTACGGCAGAGTATATTTAGTTAGGAACATGGCATATATAATGCTACTTGCGGAGCGGAACAATATTTATAATAATGAAGACCGATATAGTTGTTTCACAAGCTGACATTGTATGTATGTATGTATGTGTGTGTGTATGTGTGTGTGTGTGTGTGTGTGTGTGTCTGTGTGTGTGTGTGTGTGTGTGTGTGTGTGTGTGTGTGTGTGTGTGTGTGTGTGTGTGTGTGCGTGCGTGCGTGCGTGCGTGCGTGCGTGCATGTATGTAGGTTTATGGTTGTTTTATGAACGCGGTATTTTCTTCATGATCTAACCGTTTTTTTTTTGGAAAACCTTTGTCGTGAAACTTTGTTTAGAAATTTGTGATCGTTTTCTTGAATATCAAGCCAGCTACAGATGTTACTTGAGGAAATCAAAGGGAATCTTCCAGCATCACTCATGTTGCCACGCATCGGGAGGGGGGACCTACTGTACTACTATTCAATAATTAAGACAGTCGCACTGCCAATTGCGGATGGTATCCAAGTTGTGGCAGTGTTACCATTGCGGCATAGGGAGCAGACATTTACAATGTATGAAATATATCGGCCTCCTGGGTATTTCCCAAATTACACTACAATGTATGCATATTTTGATTTTTCACAACAGTTCCTGGGCATTTCATTAGATCACTCACATTATGTCAAACCTGATGCTCGCAGTGTACGCACATGTATTCAGGAGAAACGTGATATTTGTCATCTAAATACAGTCATTCGATCAACAAATATTGTAAATTCTTGTGCAATCGCTTTATTTAAGAATGATTCTAATGACATTGCAAGTTTCTGTCAAACGCGCATCCTGTTTACTGCATGACCGCAGCCAGCAGTATTTCATCTGGAGCAAGGAAGTTGGTATGTAGTAACGCCATATTCATTGAGAGTCACGGTTTCATGCCAAGATGCTATCATGGAAAAGGTATCGGTTAAAATTTTTAATGTTGAGGTACAAGGGGTAATTTCGTTAAGTCCTGGATGTAATGCAGATACAAAGGCGTTTTCAATTCCCGTGTATTATGTGCAAGAGAGTAGAATTATTTTGAAAAATTACGTTAATCAGTGGGAGGACTCAACAGCTGATGCGTTGGTTATTTGGAAAGAATTGTTTGTAGACACGGACATTAAAAAGGAAATGTATACGAAATTAATATCATCTTCGATTGTCCCAGAGAAATTGTATAAGGATACGGATTTAGATGTCGCTTTCGGGGAACTTACTGAAGCTGTCAAAAATAATGTACCCATTAAATCATTCGGGCAATTAGATTTTAAAGGGATTGGAAGTTCGCAATCAGTTGTACATCATTCAACAGTTTATGCATTGATCATATTAATAGGGATAGTTGCATTTGTTGCAGTTGTTTACTGTCGTTTTAGGAAAGTAGTTTGCCGGTCATCGCCAATCGTGAGATCAGATATCGTTCAAGGAACAGGTATAGAAGCGTCGGAGTCGCATAATCCGCCTTCGGATGGGAATCCAAGGACTTCGGGGAGTCATCGACTTACATTTCCTTTGTGGAGTGTGACAGCACCTCGGGAGAGTGAAGAGCAGGTTTAGTACAACACATCACGGACAGGTAATGGTATAGGACACACGGTTAGAATGGCGACACAAGTTACGGTGTGAGTGCAGTGTGAGTGCAGTGTGAGTGTAGTTGGGAAGGATAGCAAGTACAGAGTTTGACAAGTGAGTTGAAGTGCATGCAGGTGTTATGGTTGAGTGGGTGAGAGAGATGGTACCAGGTGTAAATAGTGTATATACAGAAGTGCTATTTATTAGTATTATTGAGTAAAAATCATATTGTGATTACATATTGCTGGTTCTAGTATCGGGAAACAGGCTATTGAAATACAATGTGAAGTAGAATGTAAGAGAATATTTGTGGGTAGGAGTGAACGGGATTAAAATGTTACGAGAATGGGGAGTAAAGGGGTTAAGAATTAAAATATTATGATTAGGAAGGATGGTTGTTTTAGTAAAGTGGGCTGGCTTGATATAGATTTTGAATTGTGAGTATTACATAGGATTGCGATTTTGATACATGTGTGCGCACACATATATTAAAGGCATGGTCATAGTGATATCGGTTAGGAGAGAGCTACTGTCCGGTGGTTTCGATAATTGTTGCAGATGCAGGGACATGATGAGAGCAGAGCGCATCGGACGAATCTTCCGCTGCACAGTTGGACAATATTTCGGCAGGACATTCAGATGGCAGTCGGTACAACATTTTGGCAAGAGGAGGAAGAAAACTACCTCCATCACTTCAGTGACTTCAATACTTCAGCGAGAATTCAACGTGCAAATTCAGCAGAGTCGACGACCTTCAAATTTGTGAGAACAATATTAACACAAACACTAATGTGTTAGCAAATTATCAGTGCTGGTGAACTTTTGGCAAAACCATTGGACATTATCGAAGAAATTAAAATGCCACAGCACATTTTGACAATTACGTCCTACAATCAATTATTGCATCGGCATCAGAAGAAGCAGCGCAGAGGATCAGTTTTGCGTATTTTTGTTGGCTGCACGTACACGCAGATACGCGCACGTACACGCGGGTACACGGAGATACACGCACGTACGCGCGGGCAGGCGGGTACACGCAGGTACGTGCGTGTACGTGCGTGTACGTGCGTGTACCCGCGTGCACGTGCGTGCACGTGCGTGTACGTGCGTGTACCCGCGTGTATCTGCGTGTACGTGCGTGTATCTGCGTGTACGTGCGTGTACCTGCATGTACGTGCGTGGTGTATATGCATACTTTTCATACAAAATTATTTCATCCAACTGATGTAATGTAGACCAATGTACATGTACAGAGTGTTTCAAAAACGTATTATTTCAGGACAGTTTCCAATATTCTCTCCATATCCATGGATTACTATTTCAGCAAAATCTGTCCATACCAAATTGATCTTTCAGTTCTCTAATAAATGTGAAGTAGTGTAAACAGTAATGCGCGTATAATGTAGACAAGAATGAATGTTCACGTAGTAATGATGAAGTAGATCCAAAACTTGTGTGGTAAACTGTACAATCTTTAATATCTTAGACACATCACACAAAGAGACAAAGACCGCGCACACGCGCCTACGCGCGTGTGCTCACTTTCGCACCCAGAACCACACTTTCTCAAAACCCTTACCTCTCTCTCTATATATTCTCCCCAAACTCCTACAAACCACATGCTCCACGCACATGTACCCGTTCTCTCCAGTTCCAACCGTTCCCCTCATTTCACAATCACCCTAGAAACTGCCTAACCTAACCACGTCTGCCAATCTCCCTAATACATCAATGTAGAAGCGCATCTGGTTGAGCGACGCTGTCTAGCTGGATTATGACTAAAACAACTACCAGGCTAGCTCCACGCACTAATCCATGTGACACGTGCAAAAGACATGTTACATTATCTCCCTTTTCCCCAAAAACGATGACTAGGGTAGTCATCGAATCAGTGTCCTCACTGATCTACACTTCAACCTAACGAGAGAAACGTCTTTCTGTCCGATTACACAACCCACAATCAATACACAACCATAACAACAATCAAAATACAATAAAAAACACATATGAAGCGTAGAAAACAAGTAACGATAAAGTTTGACCAAAATATAAGTCAGAAACCCAACACATTTGACAGTGAACATTCTGATATCGCTGCAATTACTATCACTCTTGCGTATTTTTATGGCTGTAATGTACGTGGCGTATGCGTATACCAACACGCATTACCGAAACCACGTTATAACTGGATTATATCATCATAATCCCAGGGCACACAGGGGCCCATGCACACAGGCATTAATAAACACGGCACTGATGTGGTACTTTGTCACTTCCACACATCATACGGCCAACAAAATCATCATATATCATCCATCATACATCATAAACGTGTACCCGCGTGTACGTGCGTGTACCCCCTCTGTGCGTGCCTGCCTGAGCAGCCATTGTTTACAAAATTGACTAGCTTAGCCTCGTTTTGGTGCGATGACCCCAGGTCATTAATATTATTTAAGACTGGTGTAAATACTGTAATATACTGAGTAGTGTATAGTTTTGCAGGCTATAATGTCACCAACATATATGAATTTGTTTCCACTTGAATTAATGAAGAGGGTAAGAAATAATGATCAGTTAATCAAATCACATATTGAATAGGGTTACATTGTTGTT
>NW_014578748.1:32822-36082 GCF_000485595.1 Priapulus caudatus
TGCCTAGTACTAGTGCATCTGATAGTTTATAGGTTTTGTCCTTGCTCAGTAACTCTTTTTGATATTCAGGTATAGGGGTGCTGGCAATGATCAATTCAACCAATCTGTCATTGAGCTCATTTCCCTCAAAGTCACATCTTATTGCCTGTAACTTACTTCTATTCACGAAGTCGTCAACGGATTCTCCTTGTTTTTGGCGGAAATGCATTAGTTTCAGGCGACTAATACGGTAGTTTTCAGACGGTTCTAATTGTTCGGCGAATCTGGCGAATATGCCGCTCGCTGATTTCCTCTCGTCGTCTGTCAGCGTCCACGCGTTATAGCGGCAAAGACCCTCATCCCCCACTTGGAGCAGTATATAATTGACTTGGTCCTCGTCTATGATACCCTTTACTTTGAAATATATTTCAAGCCTTTGCTTAAAAAGCTTGAAAGCGTCTGCCTGGTCAGGCAAAGCCCAGTCCATGCGTGGAACTTGCTCACGCGACATGCTTGTTGACTGCTCTACCGTCTACAGCATTTGTCACAACGCGCACCGTGCTGCCATCGCACGAGATGAGCTCAAGGCTGCGCGCACATCCGGGCACTACATGCCGATCGTTGGCATGGCGCGCTGTAGCCACTCAGCCCATAAAACAAGGCATTATGCACCGCGGGCTTTCACACATACATTCGACACTGACATGAGTTGCCGTTGCTGTCTGAGGCGTCTTGAGCACACATAGTTTCCGCTGCCACCATGATGAATGACGATGTCAATACATATGTGTGATAATGAGCGTTTATTAGGAGCGCTCGCATAATACAGCTTTACGCCATTGTGACCGGCGAGTAAGAGAGTTAGATATTACTGCGCACCGTATAACACCACGCTACAATGTAGTCCTTCGCGTACACTGTGTACATACTGTTACAAGATGTAAGAGGGGGGATTTGGGTTCTGAGCAGCGAGCTGAGCACACGCGCGTATGCGCGTGTGCGCATTCTTTGGATCTTTGTGCGATGTGGCTACAGTGTACAAGTTAATAAAGTTTATTCCGGTTACTACAACAAGTTTGACTTTATATCTTCATTCCTGTTTACAATACTACAAAATAGTAGTTTTATATCTATCATAAAAGGAATGGTGGTATAAATTGTATATTAAGTAATAGTAATATCAGAAGACAATGGAATGGTAGTAACCGATGATAAAAAAAACTGTAGTATGATTATAAGGATATAATGCAATATGTTATCTGCTATATATATTGTATGCTGCACATTCTCTAGCATACACAAAAAGATGTCTGAAAATGCATGATTTGCTGCACTCCATTTACTTACTTGAAGGGATTCCTGAACTTGCCATCAGTGCCTTTAAAATACTCATATTTGGATGTTTTCAACTTCTCATTGGTAGTCATTGCAACAAATACAACCTGCAAAAATTGGTAAATGTCACCCAAAATCGAAATTTAGCAGTTATAGAGCATTAGTTAGAGGACACAAGCAGTTTAACTTGTTTTGTGGAAGAACTGTCTTATTAACATCAACCATGTTTCAACAAGTGTTGAATATCGTGGTCTGCCATGCAGGAATGAGTTGGCTCAGAACCAGTGTGAAAGATAGCCCTACCTGGTACAACTGAAGAAGCAGCAGAAACACGATGGGTATGGCAAACACCGCTGCCAAGCAGAAGTACATCGCTGCCCAAGCCTGACAACTCATCAGATATTTGACTTTTGTCCAAATTCCCTCCTCAACAGTTACATCAACACACTCATGGCTCCAGTCTGCATAATAATTATGAGAACAAATAATTCACCTTAGTTAGGGAGTGCAGGTAATTAGTTACAGTCAAATATACATATATATATATATATAAAGAGCTCATAATAGAGAAGAGTATGACACCGTTTTAACAGCATTTTGCTTAGTTTTCAACTTGTAAATATTCTATCAATATGTGAATAAATATATTCAAACTTTACCTTGTTTTCGTCTATGATTCTCCCTTAATCATATGACACCACCAATTTACCTGAAAATCGTATGTGTTCTTCAAAAAAGTTCTTTGAATACGACACGGTTTCACACAGTTTTCCCAAATGTTCGCATGTATTCGGCGCATGTTGATAATGCGGCCGCAGCACCAGGTTGTAACTACGGGATGCTGGGGGCTGTTGGGGATATTAGGTAAGCACAGTAACAGCACTTGTTTCGCTTCCTTATCATCAGGAACACGATGGCAACACAGCTAAAATCAGCTGCTAGCTCGCCGTGAGCACACATTTATTTCTAGCATGCTGAAAACGCTACACGCTGAATACAATTCGATGCCTAATATCCCCAACAGCCCCCAGCGTTCCGTCATAGACAATAGAACACTAATCCGATAACTTGCGCCGAATACATGCGATCATTTGGGAAAACTGTGTGAAACCGTGTCGTATTCAAAGAATTTTTTTGAAGAACACATACGATTTTCAGGTAAATTGGTGGTGTCATATGATTAAGGGAGAATCATAGACGAAAACAAGGTAAAGTTTGAATATATTTATTCACATATTGATAGAATATTTACAAGTTGAAAACTATGCAAAACACTGTTAAAACAATGTCATACTCTTCTTTATTATGAGTTATATATATATATAATAACAAGAGCTAATAATATATGCAAAGAATGTTGCTTAATGTAATACTACTGAACATATTCTATTCACTTGTTTGCTTCCAATAGGATACTTAACAAATCACACACTGTTGATATCACCCTAGTACAGTGTAGTATGAAAGACTAGCAGCATGAGCTGATAATTAACCATGAGGATAATTCCTCATTTACTATATGTTAGGAAATGTGGCTTGAATAATGAAAAAAACCACTCAGGGATAAACTATACTTACATATATAAATAACATACTGGAAAAGAAAGAGCAACACTGCCATGGCTGCCAGGAATGCGAAGAACTGTGTGTGATTGTGAACACCTGCAATATTACAATAAATTAAAGGCGCGTTCACACGGACGTTTTTGGCCCGAGCCTAATTAGGCCCGCGCCAGATTTGGCTCGAGCCGAGCGTTCACACGGACGTTTTTGGCCCGAGCCTAATTAGGCCCGCGCCAGATTTGGCTCCAGCCGAGCGTTCACACGGACGTTTTTGGCCCGAGCCTAATTAGGCCCGCGCCAGATTTGGCTCCAGCCGAGCGTTCACACGGACGTTTTTGGCCCGAGCCTAATTAGGCCCGCGCCAGATTTGGCTCCAGCCGAGC
>NW_014578748.1:36092-43231 GCF_000485595.1 Priapulus caudatus
TAGCACCAGCTTTCGGCGAGCGGTAGAATCGGTTGAGCGGTAGATGCCGCGAGTGTCGAACGTGTACTTCGTCTTCGACGAAATAAAGTCCAAAACAGTATAAAAATTCGAAAAATTTGATCAGGATGCACGTTTTCAAGATTGATAATTAAACTCGGAACGTAAGTAAACACTCTGAATCGTAAACAACGCCATCTCGCGACATACTGCCAAAGTATCTGTGAGATATTTGTGCAATAAAATTGATTTGAATTTGAATTTGAATTTGACAGACAGTATTCACTTGTGTATGTCTGAACGCTCCGACTCAAACCGGCCCGAGCCAAATTTGGCCCGAGCCAAATCTGGCCCATTTGGCTCGAGCCAGACCATGACCGTGTGAACGCGACTTAAATCACACTTAGTTTAAAAAAAAACAATTCCGGCAAGAAACAAACTGTCAATCGACATATAGACTGCATAACCACAATCCTCTGCAACAATGATAACAACTGTGTAAGTGCTTACTGTACCTATGCAGTTCTTCACCCACGGACAGTGGTGATCGTACTTTGCTATGCAGCGATTACATATGCTGCAGTGTTTCGAGCGTAGAGGGCGCCGCACAATGCAGGTAGGACACAGTGTGGTGGCATCCAGCGTTCCTTGTTCGGCTAGCTCAATGATGGTCTGAAACATTGAAATATATAGAGATGTCTAGTCTATCTAGATATTATTTCTTTGGTCTGAAAGCAACAGTGTTAGCATTAGAAGTTAGAACAACTCATTGCAGACAAAGCCCATATAGTATGATGTCAGAAAATTTAAACTTTTTACTATGATCTGGTAATAAAATCTCTAGTGATAATGCCTCTCTCATTACAACTTATTTAGATTGCAGCTTCACCTGCGAATCCATAATGCTGTAGCGTGGAATATACGTTCGTAGACTGTAGACTGTAGATAGTCGGAGTAACGAGTGATGTAAACGGTAAACAACACTTATAGCTTTATTGTAAACACAGATCAGAACGATGCACACATACCCGTCAGCTATACGTCGGCCTCTCTCCCTCTACCCGAAAACCCTATCCTTTTATCCGTCTCTCTCGACCTCGCCACGTTGTGGCGGTTATTGTCGAAGGTCGTTGTACCCCGGCCGTGTCGCGATCACCTGTCATTAAGGTGCTTCCTTAATGACAACTGGCCGGCAAACTCGGAGGCGACCTCGGTCGGTGACCGTCTACTGTCAATGCCAATTTATTTAGGGCCCCTAAGCATGTGGTTAGTGGCCGATAGAGCTGTACCCTGTTCCTTTCGTTGATTACATAGGCGGTGTGTAAAATAATAGTTTTCGGGGATCCCACGGTCCTACAATGCTATCACTGATAAAATGAGCACGATCACCCATGGGTGTAGCACTCAGCTATGGCACATGATCCACCATACAGCACTCAGCTATGGTACATGATCCATATACTTACCCTATCGCGAGACACTTGATTCTGCTTGATGACACCAGGGTCAGATGCATAACAGAGATAGAAACTGTATATCGCACTAGCTGAACATGCAGTGACAACCACCAGGTCTCCCGTACTGTGAAAATGTGACTTCACTTAAGGAAATACAGCAACCAATACATTCATTCCCTTTACATTCAGCAGAGATCTTTTAACTTGGAACATCAAGATACTTATGAATTATTATGCTGTGTACAAAATGTGTTCATAGTAAATGACTCAAATCTGACAATATAAACAAGAGCCGCAGAGCGTCTGGGCTCATCTGAGGTCTGTTGCTACGATTATAAACGTAAAATTTCAGTCGTGCGTAGTACCACATTTGTTAGGCGCAGATATGCAGACACGGCGTTGCGTACAATTCATTGTTAGGCACACGCCCACTATGCGCAGATGGAGGTAGGGGGAGGTGGGGGGAGGGGGTGGGGAGAGTGGGGGAAGGGGCGGGAGGGGGACAGGTGTGGGAGGGAAGGGGAGGGTGTGCGGAGGCGGGCTCTATAGCAAAAGCAGTTCACTCGTTTGTTAACAGTCAACAAACCATGTTTAACCCTCCTCTTGAGGGTCAAAGGTTATCAGCGACACTTACTCTTCGGCATGTCAGCGATGAAGGGACATTTCCATGTCGTCCTTCAATAAAGCCTAAAAAATGCTAGGTCACCGCTGGAACACAAAAAGTTTTCAATCGCGTCCGTCAGACGCAATTGTCCTCAGAAAATGTCTAAAAATCTGCCCTGTGCCCATTGACCTTTGACCTGTGACCTCCAATTTCGGCCAGTGATGGCTTTTCCTACCATGATGCTATACACGCCTTCACAGCTAGGGGTCGATGCCGTTTAGATTTTGTGCCCGCCCAATTCGCTGCAGTTTCCTCCGTATACCTTAACGTTAGACGGAGATGATGTTTCCTCCTTCTTTTAGCACCTCTTGACTTTGACCTTTGACCCCCAGCTCGAATCCAACTCGTTTTGACGATCCCCCGCAGACGACCACGAATCATCGTGACCGTACGATCGAGCGGTTAAGATTTGTGCCCAACGTTGACGCGGCAGTCGTGAGGACGGACAGAGGAAACCGGACGGACGGACGGACGATCATGCGATTCTACAAGCTGCATCTGACTATGTCAGATGAGCTAAAAATACAAAAATACAAAAAAGACGATGACTGACTATATATACTAGTGTTACGAAATTACATTCATATCATTTTATAAAAAATTTCAACTATGTAAAAAGGATATAAGGCCAAAGTAAGCAGAAATAGATGCCATATTTGACCAATGCTGTCCATAAAAATACAGCGAGTGGGAATACGGTAACAATCCGGTCATCTGTAAGGAACCTGGAAAAGTGCAATAATGGTCGAAAGTCATGTATGAGAACCAGACCCAGAACCGAAATATATCATTATGTCAGTCAAATAAAAACGATTAACACTATATTAGCACTGTTGAAGGGAAAATGATGCAGCCTGTCATGAAACCACTATTTTTGTGAAAGAATGAAGAGGCTGAATGTTGAGCCACGAGGGGGATAGCATGGACGTGACAGTGGTGGCAAAGTACGTGACCTTGGAGCAGCAGTGGTGAAGGACAGACTTACTGACGACACCCTCCGCCGATGGAACACAGGCAGAACAGCAGCAGGCCTTTGATCCACCATGACTCGGAGCTCTGTAGTACACTTGCAATAATCAGCTGATAGACTAGCGGCAGCAACCACATCACTGCCAGACGCACGCTCTGCAACAAAATCACATGTATCAGTTATCATCGCGAGCATACTTTTCGACTTTAGGCGTCATTTGTTAAACACATGGCTAACACTACAGCGAATCAGTGTTCTAGTCCAGCTAGTATATTATTTCTATGGTAATAATTCGGACACACAATTACACATCGATCAAATTAACACTGCGACAAGAGGCAACACATGAGAATATGCCATTAGAAACATGCGGGAAAACGTTTAAGAAACGGTCATACTCACTTTATTCCTAGTAAATCGAAGGAGAAAGTTTGGATTATCCAGCCCCTTGTCTGCCCATTCGGTTGTTAAAGTCTCCACAACCCATGGGTTCTTCTCTTCTCTGGCTATGTCCAGCGCAGTCTCGCCCTAATCATGTAGAGACCTCATGTGACAATCGATATACGAGGTCTGGGTATAACTGAGCACGAGCAGTAACCACTACATAGCATTAGCTCACCTGTGCATTTCTTTGAGCTAGATTAGCCCCTAGCTCCAGCAGGAGTGGGGGAACAGCATAATTGCCTATCGTGGCTCCCCAGTGGAGAGCTGTGTTGCCATGAACAGAGTCAGTTAAGCTTATATTGGCACCATAACCAGTGAGAATCCTCACAGGATTTGGCCTGCAAGCACAGATAACGTACGTCTTATTATATGTACAAGTTAGTGGTGTTTCGATTAATCGAGTTCGTCGATCATTACTCATTTGGGCTGCCGAGTTGATTAATAGAGTAGAAAATCGGACGACCAAGTAAAACTCTTAAACTCTAACTTTTTTTTTCTTTTTTCAATTTCCAGATTTAACACAAGTACATTCATTTACACATATACTAGTAAACATGGTGCTGTGTAAATTTTCAAGGAACTAAGCGACCGTTTCCTGAAAATCAAGCCTAATCCTAAATTTTCCTACATCTTTTCAACTTATTTCCTAAATTAAAGCATTTAAAAAAAATTCCAGGGACCCTTTTTTTGTTCATATTATGAACAACTTATGGTTAAAAGTTTAGGTCCCAACTCTGCTGTTTCTGAGAAATAACAAAAAAAACATTTTTGTATAAATTCACAATTTTTGCCTTCACTTAATTAGCGACGAATTTGTAATAAATTTTTTCCATCGATAGCATAGAGAGACATCTCTCTTATGTTATGGATATGAGTTTGATTGAATTTGATGAGCAGTTATGTTGCATGCCCTTAGAGTGTTACCCATCCGTAACCCTAACAGTATCCTTAAAGGCTCACAATGCGCATCCAAACGCTAATTTCTCCAGTACTAGACTAGCAAATACTTCGTGTCATGCATAATCACACTACCTTATGACAAAATAAACTCTAGTTGCTCCATTTCACTGCGCGTTTGCTTAAAACCACAAAGAAAGAGGTGAGAAAACTAGCATTCTGGCGCAAACGCGACTGTTTGCCAAACAAAATATCCTCGAAGTGGTGACGTGACGTCACATGTTTTTATCTTTGCTGCGCCCGTACCGCTGTACGCCAGCACCGCTGCATGGTTGTTGGGAATTGGGGAAACTGTCAACAACATCGGAGAATTTCAACAACATTGGAGGTATTTTCAAAATACCTTTTATAAGACAACGTGCAGTGAAATGGGAGGAACTAGAGTTTATTTTGCCATAAGCGTCTGTTGTGCGTGGCGCGGCCCCCTTTTGCTGCTTGAGCCGTATTTATACGTTCGCTTGCGCTCGCGCATTTCTTCCACGATGCACCATACATTTTTTACTGTTACGTTCCGTGCGTGATAATCAATACTCAACTCGGCATCTTTTTGATATCTCCAAATTTATTACTCAACACGTGCGTAGCTGCACACGTGCAGGTAAAAAATGTATGGTGCATCGTGGAAGAAATGCGCGAGCGCACGCGAACGTATAAATACGGCTCAAGCAGCAAAAGGGCCTGCGCCACGCACAACAGACGCTTTTATACCGCGACAAGGAAACCCGCGAGTCACATGACTAAAACATAATGTAAACGAGCCAAACAGCAGTCTAGCTGAACCGCTTGAATACCGTGCAAAACAAGAACTGAACAGTGCTAGAAATACTACAGTATGACACGCTTAACAGAAATGATGAGAAGAGATAACACTCCCCACCTTGAACTATACGTTCAACAAAGTAAACTTAGGAAGAGCCCTCTAGTAGCACAATCTTTGAGATCGGGGGGACGATTCGCGTCGCTTTGGTTTTCACTTTGGCTGATCTGACGAGACCGTCTCTGCCCTTATTCACATCTATCACGAGGCCAAGCGGCCGTAGTCCTCTTGGGGTGTTTTCGTTCACCACCAGCACTAAATCACCTATCTTGATGTTCCTGCTTTGCACAATCCACTTGCTTCTACGCTGCAGCTCTGGCAGGTATTCTTTCACCCACTTGCGCCAGAACTGACCCGCGAGATGCTGTACGTGACGCCAACGCCTAGGATACATGCCGCTGGATCCGAACTTGCCGGGGGGTAACGTAGCGCCATCCCGTAGCAATAAAAGATGGTTAGGCGTAAGCACTCTCGAATCACCTTACATCATCGCTGCTCTTGGTGATAGGCCGACTGTTGATCATGTTTGCTACTTCGCAGAATAGCGTCTCCAGCACTTCGTCCGTCAGTCTGTGATTCCCGCGCAGCAAGGCATTGAGCACCTTCCTGATGGAACGAATCATACGTTCCCAAATGCCACCCATATGCGATGCATGTGGAGGATTAAAAACCCACACGATATCCTTTCTCGCACAGTGCGAGTAAATCATATCCTTATTTAGTTGGCTCATGCTTCTTGAAAGCTCAGCTTGACCGCCAGTAAAGTTCGTCCCGTTCTCAGACCAAACCTTTTCAGGCTGACCTCTTCTCGACATGAACCTTCTAAATCCGTTAAGGAACGCGTCAGTTTCCAAGCTGTTTAACTTCTCTATGTGCACGGCACGTGTGGTGAGGCATGTGAACACACACCCATATCTCTTTACCTCTGATCTGCCCAGCTTCACGTAGAAAGGTCCAAAACAATCTAATCCTACGTAAGTAAACGGTGGCTTGCTATGTTCTAGCCTTTCAGGAGGTAAATCAGCCATCTTTTGCTGACAAGGCGATGCATAAAGCTTTCGGCATGTCAAACACGTCCTGATCTTTCTTGACGACTGACCTCGCCTTTGTGATCCAAAACTTAGCTCTCACATTTCCCAGTACCCACTCTGTCCCTAGGTGAGCTATATCATGTATATCCTTCACGATAAGCATTACTAATTGGTGATCGTGAGGAATTGTACATGGGTGCTTAAATTCTATATCCATGCCTGCTTGTTTGAGCCTCCCACCTACACGAAGCAGCCCGTCCGAACTCAGCACAGGTGTTAGCTTCCTCAGCGAACTCGACCTGTTCAGTGTATCATCTCTCGTGATTTGGGTTAATTCTTTCTCGTAGCGTTGCATCTGCACGTGTTTCACTATGATTCGCTCTGCTAAACCCATTTCATCAACGCATAAGCGATCACCGTATTCAGCTTGACCTTCGCTCTCTAGCTTATCCTTTATCACCCAAGCCTTCTGCTCCAACAGCAACTTTAGCTCTTCTTGTCTTTGTCGTTCCACGGCCTCTAGCTTCGCTGCTTGCTCGGCCTTCTTCTGCATGGCATCTGCCTCTGCCATTAGCTTCATGGCTGCTTCTTGCTGTTCCTGGAACATTCTTTCTTGTTCCATTCTAATACGTTCTTTCTCTTGCTTTCTGGCTGCTTCTTGATGTTTCTGGAACAATCTCTGCTGTTCCAGTCGTGCATATTCCTGCTCTTGTCGTCTTAATGCCTCCGGCTTGATGGGTAACTTCCGACTATCGAGGAATGCCTTCGCTTCTCTCACCACCTCAATATACGCATCTTAAAC
>NW_014578748.1:43241-52960 GCF_000485595.1 Priapulus caudatus
CTGTTCCTGAAACATTATTTCTTGTTCCATTCTAATACGTTCTTTCTCTTGCTTCCTGGCTGCTTCTTGCTGTTCCTGAAACATTATTTCTTGTTCCATTCTAATACGTTCTTTCTCTTGCTTCCTGGCTGCTTCTTGCTGTTCCTGAAACATTATTTCTTGTTCCATTCTAATACGTTCTTTCTCTTGCTTCCTGGCTGCTTCTTGCTGTTCCTGGAACATTCTTTCTTGTTCCATTCTAATACCTTCATCCTCTTGCTTTCTGGCTGCTTCTTGTTGGTCCTGAAACAATCTTAATTGCTCTTTCTCCTGCTTTCTAGCAGATTCTTGATGTGGGTGGAACAATCTCTGCTGTTCCAGTCGTGCATATTCCTGCTCTTGTCGTCTTAATGCCTCCGGCTTGATGGGTAACTTCCGACTCTTGAGGAATGCCTTCGCTTCTCTCACCACATCAACATACGCATCATGAACACCAAAGAAATACCCATCACTATCGTCAATATCTCCGTCGTCAGTGAGAAGCACATGACAACCCTCGTGTGCGTTAGCAAACTCGGAAAATACTCCCTTTAATCTCCGAATTCTTGCTTCCGTCTCTTCATAATCTTCCTCTGCCACCAGGCGCTTAATGTTGTTACCTTCCTTGGTGAGTTCTCTCTTCCTTGCCGTTCTTAACTTCTTGCACTCCGCCATGTTGTCAAATTCTTGACGTAGATTCGCCTCATGCAGTCTTAGCTCATAGACTTTTCTTGCTCATGTCTCCCATGCACGCATACCATTACTCATTTAGTCCTGCTTCATGGAGTTTTACTCATGCACTCCTCCTTCATGTAGTTTTACTCATGCACTCTTGCTTTATGTATTTTTACTCATGTCCTCTTGCTTCATGTATTTTTACTCATGTCCTCTTGCTTCATGTATTTTTACTCATGTCCTCTTGCTTCATGTAACTTTTACTCATGTCCTCTTGCTTCATGTAACTTTTACTCATGTACTCCTGATGCATACATTTTTTACTGTTACGTTCCGTGCGTGATAATCAATACTCAACTCGGCATCTTTTTGATATCTCCAAATTTATTACTCAACACGTGCGTAGCTGCACACGTGCAGGTAAAAAATGTATGGTGCATCGTGGAAGAAATGCGCACGCGAGGAGCGCACGCGAACGTATAAATACGGCTCAAGCAGCAAAAGGGCCCGCGCCACGCACAACAGACGCTTTTATACCGCGACAAGGAAACCCGCGAGTCACATGACTAAAACATAATGTAAACGAGCCGAACAGCAGCCTAGCTGAACCGCTTGAATACCGTGCAAAACAAGAACTGAACAGTGCTAGAAATACTACAGTATGACATGCTTAACAGAAATGATGAGAAGAGATAACACATACAATAATGTCAATATTCCTTCGCAATACACCGGCCGCCGCAATCTAAAATGATCGATGATTAATTGATCATCGGTCGTTTCGTAAAACCGATGATCGATCATGAAATTTGGACCGATCTCCAACACTAGTACAAGTCGGTGCTGGTGTCATCACTATTTTACAATTAAATCAAGTTGTCTTACAGATTTAGTATAATATTCTAAAACAAGGGGTCTCACCCAATGACTCGATAGCATGCCCACATAAGGGGAGTCATGCCATTTTTATCTCGCAGGTTAGGATCCTGGCCTTTAGCCAGCAAATAAGCAAGGATGTTGGAATGGCCAGTCATGGCTGCCAAGTGGATGGCACAGCAACCTACACAAAGAATTTTAAATACAGTAAAAAATAACACACCATGTTTATCCATCCATTTCATTAGTGTCTATGAATTATTTTGAGTATTGCAGTTAATTGTTACATGGCATTTCGCTTATGTAAATTATCAACAACATCAATTCAATTATTCTCTATCTACTTCCAGCACAAGGCCAATTAACTATATATCAATATAGCTAACGATAGCAGCTAGCGGCCTGAGCGATGATGCCTGACATGTGTACGATTTATTACAGCACGTCATATGACATTCTAACTTTAACTTTACCATCCCCATCCATGATTGTTGGATTTGCCCCATATTGCATGAGCAAAACCACCATCTCCAACTGGCCTTGCCTTCAAGAGAAAGGGAACAAATAATTTCATGACTTTCATACAGACAGTCGAACATCTATAATCAAAGTTGAAAGATTAGACACAGATGCAATATTCTAGCTTGGAACGACCCAGCAAGTATGAATGTAATATAGAATGTGGACAATTACAGGATAACACTATAAGGTTGGATATGAAGCCAGCATGTACAATGTAGCCCAAAATAAATAACACAAGAATTGAAAAAAAAAAAAACTAAAATCTATGCTAGCACTCTTCTTTAAAATATTAGTTAGTCTACCAACAATTACCAACAAAAGGTACCTACCGTACTGCCCACTGCAATGGTGTACTTGCTAGAACGCCTCCTGTGTTATCAATACTAGCGCCCTTAGACAAATAATACCTAGAAGAATAAGGATGACGATAAGATGTTGCAACTGGATTCTCACTAGCAAAATACAATTGTAGTGAAATAAACTACATTAATTTTTTATATATATCTTTGTTGAGATTGGCAGCTTGAGCTAAATATGCGTGGTAGCTTCGGATAGCTTCATTAGGGCATCCTTGAGCCCCCCCCAAGAATTGATGAGCACATGCAATCCGTGTCCTCTATGCAAAGCCACGCTGGGCTGTTGAGTATGTAAGGGAGGCATGCGATAGTTAGTTGTCATGCAGTCGGAGTCAGTTCCAGAATTAAATGAAAGTGTCAATGACACTGTAGCTCACCACAAAAAAGGACAGAAATGAGTGAGTGAGAAGAAGTCAGTTATAATTGAGCAACCATCGACGTACATTATAGAAACGAAGAGTATATATGGGAGAACTCCCATTATATACTCTTGATAATTATATGTGTAATTTTTCATGTGAAAATAATAAATAATATTATATATAAATTATAAATAATTTATAAACCAAAATGAATCACAATTTGTGACGGTAGATGGCGCTACACCCGCTTTGATGTTTCTTAGCATAAATCGTTATATCATAATAATAATAATAATATAATAATAATAGTATAAATCATGTTCATAGCAGGAATTTTGCATTAAAGATATTGTCAATGAAATCTTGTAAAACGAACATCAGACGAGTGTGACACCACAGACTGTTTGTTATCTGCGTGTCTATATAATATGCTATATAATTGCCAAACCCTACCTAATTTGCATAATTTTTTTAAAAATATCAAAACCCCTAGCCCTTATTCATTCACATACCAAAAATGAGCAAAATCCGTTGAACCTGAACTGACTAATGGCAAATTCCCATTTTGCCAAAAAAATTGCCGTGGCTCGAAAGTACGTCGACTGGCGTGCCTCCAAATAGGACGTTTAATATGGGAGCATAGCAGTAACAACTATAACCAATTTCAAACATGTGGGTCAAACGGTTCCTGAGTTATAATTGACCGTAGCCAAATGTTGACGGACGGACGGACATACGACGACCCATGGCAATAGCTCAGCTTGACGATGTCAAGGTGAGCTAAAAATATACTGTGCACATGGAAACGGTGCAAATCCACTTTAGGCACCTTATATCAAGAAGTGATGCACAGATTTCTGTGTATCACCCACTGATGCACAGACCTTCCATATATCAAGGATTGATGCACAAATGTTTAACTGCCCACATAGCCATGCTAAAAAGCGCCACCTATCGGACAAAAATACTACTATTATACCACTAAAAATTATGTTGTGTATTTTTATTTTTATTATATGATTTATTATTAATTACCAATTACACTATTGTTTATTAAGTACACTATTAATTACTAATTACATTGTTAATTACTAATTACACTATTAATTACTAATTACTAATTACACTATTAATTACGAGAGGAAGAGGAAGCCCATGATGGTTAGAGGGAGAGAGGAAGCCATGATGGTTAGATGGAGAGAGGAAGCCGTAATGATTAGAGGGAGAGAGGAAGCCATGATGGTTAGAGGGAGAGGAAGCCATGATGGTTAGAGGGAGAGAGGAAGCCGTGATGGTTAGAGGGAGAGAGGAAGCTGTGATCGTTAGAGGGAGAGAGGAAGCCGTGATAGTTATAGAGAGAGAGGAAGCCGTGATGGTTAGAGGAGAGAAGAAGCCATGATGGTTAGAGGTAGAGAGGAAGCCGTGTTGGTTAGAGGGAGAGAGGAAGCCATGATTGTTAGAGGGAGAGAGGAAGCCGTGATGGTTAGAGGGAGAGAAGAAGCCATGATGCGTTAGAGGTAGGAGAGGAGCCGGATGATGGTTAGGAGGGAGAGAGGAAGCCATGATTGTTTAAGAGGGAGAGAGGAAGCCGTGCATTGGTTAGAGGGAAGAGAGGAAGCCATGATTGTTAGAGGGAGAGAGGAAGCCGTAACGGTTAGAGGGACAGAGGAAGCCATGATGGTTAGATGAAGAGAGGAAGCCGTGATGGTTAGAGAAAGAGGAAGCCGTGTTGGTTAGAGGGAGAGAGGAAGCCGTGATGGTTAGAGGGAGAGAGGAAGCCGTGATGGTTAGAGGGAGAGAGAGGAAGCCATGATTGTTAGAGGGAGAGAGGAAGCCGTAACGGTTAGAGGGACAGAGGAAGCCATGATGGTTAGATGAAGAGAGGAAGCCGTGATGGTTAGAGAAAGAGGAAGCCGTGTTGGTTAGACGGAGAGAGAGAAAGCCATGAGGGTTAGAGAGAGAGAGGAAGCCATGAGGGCTAGAGGGAGAGAGAGAAAGCCATGAGGGTTAGAGAGAGTGAGGAAGCCATGAGGGTTAGAGGGAGAAAGGAAGCCGTGATGGTTAGAGGGAGATAGGAAGCCGTGATGATTAGAGGGAGAGAGAAGAAGCATGATGGTTAGAGGGAGAGAGGAAGCCATGAGGATTAGAGAGAGAGAGAAGAAGCCGCGTGATGGGTTAGATGAAGAGAGGAAGCCGTGATGGTTAGAGGGAGAGAGGAAGCCGTGATGGTTAGAGGGAGAGAGGAAGGGGGAGCCGTGATGGTTAGAGGGAGAGAGGAAGCCGTGATGGTTAGAGGGAGAGAGGAAGGGGGAGCCGTGATGGCTGGAGGGAGAGAGGAAGGGAGCCTGTGATATACAACTATTTGCTGTGCATCACCTCGTGATACTTTTCAGGCATAAGGTGCGTAAACTGAACTTGTGTTTTTAAGAGGCCAATCTGTGCATCATCTCGTGATGTACACTATTCTGTGCATCATCTCGTGATGTACACTAGTCTGTGCATCACCTCGTGATACTTTTCAGGCATAAGGTACGTAAACTGAACTTGTGTTTTTAAAAGGCCAATCTGTGCAGCATCTCGTGATGTACACTATTCTGTGCATCACCTCGTGATACCTTGTCAGGAGAGAGGAAGCCGTGATGGGTTAGAGGGAGAGAGGAAGCCGTGATAGTTAGAGGGAGGAGAGGAAGCCATGAGGGTTAGAGAGAGAGAGAGAGGAAGCCATGAGGGTTAGAGGGAGAGAGGAAGCCGTGATGGTTAGAGGGAGAGAGGAAGCCATGAGGGTTAGAGGGAGAGAGGAAGCCGTGATGGTTAGATGGAGAGAGGAAGGGGGAGCCGTGATGGCTTCCTCTCTCTCTCTAACATCACGGCTTCTCCCTTCCTCTCTCAGGCATGTCGCGGCTTCCCCCTTCCTCTCTCAGGCATGTCGCGGCTTCCCCCTTCCTCTCTCCTCTAACTTCATTAAGCGCTTCCCCTCTCTCCCTCTAACCATGCATGGCTTCCTCTGCTCCCTCTAACTGTTACGGCTTCCTCTCTCCCTCTAACAATCATGCTTTTCTCTTCTCCCTTCTAACCATCACGGCTTCCTCTCTCCCTCTAACCCTCATGGCTTCCTCTCTCTCTCTCTAACCCTCATGGCTTTCTCCTCTCTTCTCCCTCTCCTAACGCACACGGGTTCCTCTCTCCTCTAACCCATCATGGCTTCTCTCTCGCCTCTAACACCTCATGGCTTCCTCGCTCTCCTGCTAACCATCACGGCTTCCTCTCTCCCTCTAACCATGCAGGCGCTTTCCTCTTCTCCTGCTAACCCTCATGGCTCCTCCTCTTCTCTTAACCCCTCATGGGCTTCCTCTCTCTCCCTCTACCATTCACGGCTTTCTCTACTCCGCTCTAAACCATCACGGCTCTCTCTCCTGACAAGGTTATCACGAGAGTGATGCACAGATAGTTAGTGTACATCACGAGATGATGCGCGGAGATTGCCTCGTTACCAAAACACGACAAAGCTTCAGTTTACGCCACGCTATCACCTGACAAGTATCACGAGGTGAATGCACAGAATAGGTGTACATCACGAGATGATCGCCACAAATAGTGCTACATCACGAGATGCATGCACAGATTGGCCTTTTTAAAACACAAGTTCAGGTTTACGCACCGTATACCTTGACAAGGTATCAGGAGCGTGATGCACAGAATAGTGCTACCATCAACGAGTGATGCCACAGAATAGGTACATCACGAGATGATGCACAGATTGCGCCTTTTATAAAACAAGTTCAGTTTTACGCACACTTATTACCTGACAAGTATCACGAGGTGATGCAGAGAATAGTGTTGATATCACGGCTCCCCTTGCCTCTCTCGCCTTCCAGCCATTCACGGCTCCCCCCTTCCCTCTCCCTCCTAAACCCTCTATGGCTTCCCCTCCCTCTAACCATCACGGCTTTCCTTCTCTCCCTCTAACCATCATGGCTTCGCTCTCTCTCTAACTCCATGGCTTCCTCTCTCGCTCTAACGCATCATGGCTTCCTCTCTCTTCTCTAACATCACGGCCTTCTCCCTTCCTTCCTCTCTCAGGCACTGTCGCGCGCTTTCCCCCTTCCTCTCGCGAGGCATGTCGCGGCTTCCCCTTCCTCTCTCGGCCTCTAAGCATTACAGCTTCCTCTCCCTCTAAGCCATCATGGCTTCCTCTCTCCCTCTAAGCTGTTTACGGCTTCCTCTCTCCTCTAACAATCATGGCTTTCTCCTCTCCGCTCTAACCACACGGCTTTCCTCTCTCCTCTAACCCTCAATGGCTTGCCTCTTCTCTCTTCTAACGCCTAATGGCATTTCTCTCTCTCCCTTTAACCACCCGGGTTCCTCTCTCGCTCTAACAGTCATGGCTTTCCTCTACTCCGTCTAACCCTCATAGCCTTCCTCGCTCATACCTCTAACCATCCACGGCTTCCTCTCTCCCTCTAACCAGTCACGGCTTCCACTTCCTGCTTGAACCGTCATGGCTTCCTCTGCTCCTAACCCTCATGGCTTCCTCTCTCCTCCTCTAACCATCACGCTTTCTCTCTCCCTCCTAACCATCACGGGCTTCTTCTCTCCTGACAAGGCTATCACGAGGTGATGCACAGAATAGTGTTACATCACGAGATGATGCCGGCAGATTGGCCTCTTAAAACACAAGTTTCAGTTTTACGCCACGTATACCTGACAAGTATCACGACAGGTGATGCACAGAATAGTGTACATCACGAGATGGTGCACAGAATAGTGTACATCACGAGATGATGCAGCAGATTTGGCGCTTTTAAAACACAAGTCAGTTTACGCACGTATAACCCTGACAAGTATCACGAGAGGTGCAGGTGCACACGAAGTGATGCATCAGCTGTGTCATGCATCGATAGTGCATAGAATGATGGCACAGCATTGGCCTTTTAAAAACACAAGTTAGTTTACGCACCCTTATACCTGACAAGTATCAGGGGCGAGGTAATGCAGAGAATAAGTGTATATCACCGGCTCCCAACTTTGCCTCTCTCCCTCCAGCCATCACGGCTCCCGCCCTCCTCTCTCCCCTCTAACCCTCATGCTTTCCTCTCTCCCTCTAACCATGCACTGCTTCCTCGTCTCCTCTAACCATCATTGGCTTCCTCTCTCCTCTAGACCCTCATGCGCTCTCTCGCTCTAACCATCATGCGCTTCCTCTCTCTCTCTAACATCACGGCCTTCTCCCTTCCTTTCCTCTTCTCAGGCATTGTCGCCGGCTTCCCCCTTCCCTCTCTCAGCATGCGCGGTTCCCCCTTCCTCTCTCCTCTAACTCAGTACCACTTTCCGTCTCTCTTCTCTAACCGCTCGTAGAGCTTCCTCTCTCGCCCTCTATCCCTATGGCTTCTCTCTCTCTCTAACCATCACGGCTTCTTCTCTCTCCCTCTAAGCATCACGCCTTCCTCTCTCTCTCTCAACGCCTCATCGGCTCCTCTCTCTCTCTAACCATCACAGCCTTCCTCTCTCCCTCTAAAACCATCAGCGGCTTCCTCTCTCCACTCTAACCACACGGCTTCCTCTCTCCGCTCTAACCATCATGGCTTCCTCTCTTCTCTCTAACTCATAACGGCTTCCATTTTTCGCTCTAACCATCACGGCTCCTCTTCTCCTCTAACCCTCATGGCTTCCGCTCTCTCCCTCTAACCATACACGGCTTCCTCTCTCCCTCTAACATCACACCTGACAAGTATCAGCGAGGTGATGCAACAGAATAGTGACTCACGAGTGATGCACAGAATAGTGTACATCACGAGATGATGCACAGATTGCTTTTAAAACACAAGTTCAGTTTACGCACCTTATACCTGACAAGTATCACGCAGGTGATGCGCAGAGAATAGTGTATATCACGGCTCCCTTTGCTCTGCTCCTCAGCCCATCGCGCTCGCCCCCTTCCTCTCTCCCTAAACCCTATATGGCTTCGCTCTCTCCCTCTACCATCACGGCTTCCTCTCTCCCTCTAACCATCATGGCTTCCTCTCTCCCTCTAACCCTCATGGCTTCCTCTCTCGCTCTAACCATCATGGCTTCCTCTCTCTCTCTAACATCACGGCTTCTCCCTTCCTTCCTCTCTCAGGCATGTCGCGGCTTCCCCCTTCCTCTCTCCCTCTAACCATTACAGCTTCCTCTCTTCCCTCTACACATCAACGCTTCCTCTCTCCCTCAAGCATCACAGCTTCCTCTCTCTCTTAACCCTCATGCGCTTCCTCTCTCCCTCTAACCATCACGGCTTCCTTGTCTCCCTCTAGACGCATCACGGCCTCCTCTCTCTCGTATAACCATCACGGGCTTCCTCTCTCCCTCTAGCCATCACGGCTTCTCCTTCCTGTCTCAGGCATGCTCGCGGCTTTCCCCTGTCCTCTCCAGGATGTCGCGGCTTCCCGCTTCCTCTCTCCTCGTAACCATTACAGCTTCGCTCTCTCTCTCTAACACGCTCGTGGCTTCCTCTCTCCTCTCAACCCTCATGCTTCCTCTCTCTCTCTAAGCCATCACGGCTTCTTCTCTCCCTCCTAAGCCATCACAAGCTTCCTGCTCTCTCTCTAACGCTCATGGCTTCCTCTCTCCCTCTAACATCACGGCTTCTCCCTTCTTTCCTCTCTCAGGCCTGTCGCGGCTTCCCCCTTCCTCTCTCCCTCTAACCATCACGGCTTCCTCTCTCCCTCTAACCATCATGGCTTCCTCTCTCCCTCTAACCCTCATGGCTTCCTCTCTCGCTCTAACCATCATGGCTTCCTCTCTCTCTCTAACATCACGGCTTCTCCCTTCCTTCCTCTCTCAGGCATGTCGCGGCTTCCCCCTTCCTCTCTCAGGCATGTCGCGGCTTCCCCCTTCCTCTCTCCCTCTAACCATTACAGCTTCCTCTCTCCCT